>NW_008666496.1:0-43140 GCF_000695815.1 Acanthisitta chloris | reverse complement strand
GAATACTACTAGTGACTAAAGCAAAAGCTTTTGTATGACCAGATGCTTTGTACTCTACGCCTCAAGGGCATCCAAACCTTGCAGCGAGCAGAGAAAATAATCTTTTCCTAATTCCTTCATCTGCCTTTAAAAGTATGTCAGCACCTTTGTTCACTTTGGTACAAATGCTGTTGCAGATCACCGAGCTCAGTCTCCACAGCAGTGACACATGGAGAAAGTCTCTCTAAATGTAACAGGGACATCATGGAAGAGAAATTCTTTCTCTTTAGAATGATTTTCTTCTTATTCTTTTTACATACCTTCTTATCAGGGCATTAAAGTAATGAATAGTGCTGAAGCAAAACCTCAAATGCTAGAAGACAATTAAATTAAGGGTTGCTTACACAATCTTAATTCAGTTTCCCCATGCACATACATTATTAGGTTCATGGTCAACTGTTACTCTTTCCTTAGCAATTACAGTCTTAAGTGAAAGCAATGTGATATGTACAAAACAGTTTTGTGTGGGAAAAGGTCAGACGACTGAAAAATTAATCTGATCTAGGTAAACAGTGATTTACCTCCAGCCCTTTGCCATAAGAATTACGTCAACAACCACAAACATTTTATATGCAATGGCTATGAATTACTTACACTGCAAGCACTCAAAGTTCATCCACGTACTTAACTTTCAAAGTATGAAGTGTACACAATTGTAGAAGTAGTAAAAGATGTGAAATCTCCAAATGTTTCATTAACATGTGCACATTTTTACAGTTACATACCCATAGATTGGCTAGCAGCTGTGAATTCACCCTGTATACCGTTTTCATCCAGAGTCCTATGGTCTAGTTTATGGCATGCTGATTCCACAGTGTTAGGTTCTTCAACATCACTGTCTATTTGATTCAGTTTTTTGAAAGCACTTTTGCCCCTACAAGGGCTTCTCCTAGAGTATGAAGACTCGTTGTCTTCTGTTTCAGTGTTTGGGTCAATTAAAGCTGTACTGTACTTTTTGGTCAATGTCTTCTTTGCTGTGGACTTGGAAGGTGAGTTCTGTGCATCTAATTCATTTGGCAAAGGAGATGGTGTATTGCTCTCTCCATCTGAAGAGGAAGATTTCATCTGCATTGTAGCACTTTCATGATAGTGGGGATTTGGTTCATATTTGGGTTTTTCTAAACCAGGAAAACAGATAACAGCCAAAAACCAGTGTGCGCTGCAAAGGAAACAAAAAAAACATTAAAAACTACATTAACAACTAGCAATTACATTAATGCTCAGTTAAACATGACACTGGTAAAAATCAAACAAAACAGAGGGCACATACAAACAAAAAGAATCTGCTGGATGAGTCCATGAGACCAAGCCAGTCCAAACTGACATCCCCAACCCACACACGGTGTGAATATCATGCCTTCAGCATGAACTGTTTTGTTCTACAAATTTACTTCTACTGAGCTACACTACTTGCTAAGGTAGACATTGTTTCAGTTCCTTATCAGCAAATGAACAAGACAGTGAAACCTACTATGTGTTAAGTTACTAGCAACATAACTGATTTTTATAAAGCCACAGAACTATTTATTTTCATTGTCAAGTGACTTGCAAGTCACACTGTCTGGTATTTGCCGCAGATCCATCTCATTTCTCATTTCTCCTGTGCACAACCAACATGGACGTGTGAATGGCAGTTTATTGTAACTAAAGAATGATCTCATTTATACCAAAGAGATCTCATTGCAATTCAAAGGACTAATAAAAAGTAAATCCAGAAGTTATCAACAACAAAAGCTTCAGAGAATGAAGTAAAACCTAGAAAAAGAACTCAGAAAAATTCCTTTTTCCTCAGTCTTTATATTCTCTGATACTTCTTATACTACAACACTGAAAGATCTTATGTAACTATTTTGTTTTGTCACCTGCAAAAAGATGTTTATTCTCTTAATTTATAACTTCAATTCACTCTATAATGTAACTTTCAGTTTAAGAATTCTGAAGCTTCAGTCTTTACCAAATGTGATGGAAAGGTATGTTATGTTCACTTACGCTTCGTTAAGGGGAACAAAAATGAAATCCTTCTCAAAAATGTCAACGTGCCTCGTCCACGTTTTCACTCGCCCGTGGCGTTTCTGTTGTATTCTGCAAGAAGAAACCAAAGGGTAAGTTGCAGAGTGGCTTATGTTACTTGAAAGACCACTTTCCACATATTTTCACCTTGAGAATTTGTTAAGATTTTCAAGGCATATTTTATGCTTGCTATAACTCGAGATGTTTCCTAGAATTCTGTTGGTATTTATCTCTGTAAAGCATCTTGTCTTGTAGTCATCACTATACTGAGCTCTGAGTTAAACTGACTTATCCGCAGACTCACGAAAGATTTGAAGTTTCATGAATATTTCTCCTTTCTCTTTGATTAAGGCGTTTGTAGAAGAATGAACTGAATACATGTATCCTATCAGCATCTTCTTTTTTCAGTTTTTCAAGTACCAAATACCTAATCAGTTAAAACAAAGAGAGAAAAAATAAGAGGTGTTAATTCAAAATATTCACCACCAGAGTAAAAAAGGACTGCCAACAGTGCACCCTCCCCACCAAATTGCTGCAGCTTCCTACAAAACAGTTATTTGGAGCTGACTATCCACAGGAATTAATTGATGCAAAATTTGTGTAAATATTTCAAGGTGTTAAGTGTTGTGCTCAATCAACAAGTTGTTCTGCTGCTGAAGCATTTATTTTTATATCATGGTAGGGAAACAATGAGTCTGTCACATAATAGTCTCTCTGTTTAGGAGAGACTTGTATTTTGTAACTGAGCCACTAGATCTCCGAATGCTCCCAGACTGACACTCTTCTTCTCACTTCTGCTATATTTTAACAGACTGAAAATTCTACTCACACACACCCCCCCCTTACGTGTAGCATAAACACAGCAGCAATCTAATAATTTAAGAGGCTTCTAACATCTGTAGCATCAGTGACACCATGAAGTCTATTTATGTATTATATTAATCAATACAAATTAAATTCAAGGGAACACAGATACTCTGGAAAAAAACAACTGCATTTAAACAGGCTTTTGGGTTTTTTCCCTTGCAGTGAAATTTGATCTTCCGATGTTAAAAAATTTTAAAGAATCTTTTTCCAAGTCAAAACTATGTCACTGCCAAGCAAGGAAGCAGAATTTCTTGCAAAATAACAAAACAATCTTCAAAATTAGAGCTATACATATTTGGAGAGCAAATCTTATCAACTGACCTATGAATTTTCAATGTCAGAACTTTTCAGGCTTCAAAGCAAAAGATGAACTGATTGGAAAGAAAACTTACTTTAAATAAAAATCAATAATAACATCATTTAAAAATTCTCCTTCATTTAGACAGTGGAGGTCTTCATTGGTCACAGAGATACCACCTTTAGCTGGAGGAGGTGGATAAACTATCAACCTGAAAAGAAGAATACAGTCAGTAAGAAGTATGAAATGCCAAAAATCCCTCAGAGAATTGTTACAGGGCAAAGATAAATATCTTACTTTTCTATAGGACCAATAAATACTGTATGTGGTTCGCCAATTTCTTCATCATCCTCAAAATATGATAATTGTTTATTTCGCTGCTGCATTTTTGACTCAGAAGCAACCTTGAAAGCATAAAGTCAATATTAATTTGCATACTGTGCTCAATTTTACCACAAAGGTAATAAAACTTCGTGAAGTCCAGCAGTATAATATCAATTGTTTTTGAGAGGACTTCAAGTCTGGGTTGGATTTTTTCCCTTGTTCATCTACTACACTTAGGTCTTTAGTCACTTCCTGCAGAGCCACAAAACTTTCTAATTCTTTAGAAGGAGGTTTTGTTTAAAGAAATGATTAATTAAATTTAACTACAACTCTGCAACTTTATTTCTTGTTTGTAATATTATCATTTTACCAGTTGATGAATTTGGAAAAACTTCTCTTGTCATATTATAGTACAAATTTCTCATCCCTTAATATTTAAATGACAACGTTACGTATGGACCATTGTGTAACCTTACAATCAAACCAAACACCCTAAGCAGTACTGTGAATGCAAACACTACTTCCCCATACTTTCATAACCCACCATGGATCAGTCTGGGAACCTTCATATAAAAGCCAGCAGAAGCTGCTGGAATCTCTTGTGGCTAACGACTCACACACTATCATAAATGCATTTGTAACCCAAATAATATAATGACACTGAAAACAAAAGCATAATTACATTTTTAATTTTGTTTTCTCTGTGTGATGGGCTTCCTTTGGAATTGTCTTCCAAGCACTTAGTAAATGCAACAAGCCTGGCATTGGCTTCTTCAAAGGAAATTTTCACGAAGAAGTCAGAAATATTATTTCTAATACCAATGTCAGTAATTATTTTCTCAAATATTGAGTTTGCATGAGGATCAAGACCAGTTTCAAAAATCAAAATTATGTACTGTTCTTCTTGACCTATGAAAAAAAAGCAAAGAAAATTACTCATTTAGGAATAAAATCAAATAAAGTATGTTGCAAGTATAAACAGATTTCATAGAGTCATGGGCCAAGACGTGCACACACTGCTGACAATATGTGCAAGGAGCAATACAAGTGTATGCAAAGAGACAGAAGGATTAACTACAAACCTTCCTACCTACATCTGCAAAAAGAGTGCATTCAACTTGAGCCTGAAAACAGAAATGTTAACTATTACACCTGACAAATTTTTAAATGACACTGAATGTAAACCCAAAACATATTTCGAAATAACAGCTTCTCTGTGTACTGACAGTGACACTCTGTAATTAATACCTTCTCTTTATTCTAGTTTCCACCCTATTGTTTCAATACAAGTCAAGAAGTATTTAGCTTCATTTTCTCTCTGATCCCAGAAGGTTACACTACAAAACATGACTGCTTTTTGAAGGAGTCAGAGAATGTGAGTCTGATCAATTGGCTATTATATAAATACCATTCACTCACATCACCTGAAAAATCCTAAAGCAGCAAACTGCACTAAGAGGAATCATTTAGGCAGTGAGACACAGGAATAGGATTCAGGCTCCAAATCCCAGTCTCAGCTGCCTAGCTCAGAGCTGCTGGGACCTGTTTTTCTGCAGTTTCACAACCATTTCCCTTGGGTTATTCTTAACCCAGCATGTTAACTGTTGTGAAAAACAATTCTTCAGCAGCATCACTCCCAATCCAGTGCACACAGAATTTAGATGTCTAACTGGGTTTTGGGTGATCCTGTTTTGGGAACTAGGCATCTACACACAATGGCTTACACAGCTATGGATTCAGGCTCAAATTAATTTCATTGCTCACAGAGCAAAGAACAATTGTGTTATCACAAAGTGTTCCTAAATATCAAGTACAATAGAGCAAACTAGCTCAGTGCCACAGCCTTGGGGAGAAGAGCTGAGTGAGACACAACGGAGAGGAATGCTAAGGGAAGGACTTCTCACATGGACAACACAGGAAGCTTTTCCTTTTTTTCTCTTGTGAACACCTGTGTCCCCCTGGGGTCTAATTTCTGCTCCCAGGATTGTGTGTGGGTTCCCCACCTGCTCTCCAATTACTTTTGCAATTACAATACTCCTTACAGCCTACACTTTTTACAGGAGGTCGATGAGGTTATTGTAAGAGTGTTACAGAAGGACACAATTCTGAGACTGCTGAAAGCATTCTTCCTCCATTTGAATGCATTGTATATATACAAAACTGAGTAAAGCTAACTACAAAATGTAACCTAAAACAATAGCTATTTTAGGAGAAGAGGACTCTATGCTAGTTTTAAAAAGTGTACATATTAAGATGCTAGATCCTTGAAAATTATGTGGAAATTAAGAACCATGAAGACAATCTACATATTTTTCCAAGCAGGTATTTGTCTGTCACAACATCACTACAAGTCTATGTGAAAAAAAAATTGAAACTAAGGCCTATCAGCAGGACAGCACAGAAAGCAGAAGTACAGCAACAGTTGGCATATAAATGTAAAGGCTCATATACAAAAGCTAAACAAACCAACTTGCTTACACTCAGTACAAATATTAGCAAAAAAAGTTATACTAAACTGACTAAATGTTCTAACTACCATGTGTTTGGACAAACAGAATCCTAAGCTCTTCTGAACTGTGCTCTTCATCAGCCTGGGAAGGTGATGGTGCCTGAAAAAACACTATACCTACCCCAGACAAAGATGCCCATTTTAGTCTTAGCACACTCAGATGATCCAGAACATTAAAATACAAATTGAAGTGAATAGTAGACTAAAATTGTTTTACTTACTGTCTCCTTTACATTCGTACCAGACATTATCTTTACTCATTTTCAGCTGATCTCTCAGGCTACTACAGGTCGATGGTATTGTTTGTAGGAAAACTACTGGCAATTTTCGGACACTACACCATTCACATTTGGTAAGTTCTGAAGTTTTCAGGTTAATCTCTCGGATATCACCTTCTGATTCTA
This sequence comes from Acanthisitta chloris, assembly GCF_000695815.1. Taxonomy (NCBI): domain Eukaryota; kingdom Metazoa; phylum Chordata; class Aves; order Passeriformes; family Acanthisittidae; genus Acanthisitta; species Acanthisitta chloris. Next base: position 36,689 of record NW_008666496.1, on the reverse strand, counting down.
GGAGAAAATAATGACATTAAATTATAATAAAATTGTGTGAGGTTCATTTACAATTTTCCCCTTACTTTAACAAGGAATCAGTATGCGCTCACTAACTTTTTTCAAAGTTTTCAAAAAAAATTTAAAGTTAATACATATCCAGAAAGTGATGTCTGTTTATACCTTGTAACACAAATTGAATTCCACTGTCACCTGTTGGAAAAGGAATCAGAAACAAACGGTTTTCTTCCCACCAACTTTGACCTACCTTTTATTCCACAGAAAAAAACCCTACAATTTCCAGTGATTTAAATTTGCAACCATGACATGTTTTACAAGAGGTTTGTAAAACTTTCCTTGCAGATTTATCTTTGCCCTGATTCCCTTATGGAAAGTAACTTTAAAAAGGAGAATAAACACATGCAGAGAAACTATCTGAATGCCTGAGGAAATTAGGTAATGCTCTCAGTTTACTCCCTTTTTGCATGTAATAATAACAAAATAAAATGGTTCTCCTTTACAAATAACAATAGGAAAGTTCAATAGGATTGCATCTTCAGATTGCACTTCGAGACTAACAAAAGGCTGGCAAAGATTTTCAGGCCCAGAACAAAACCCTACAAAAGACAAGAAAGGAAATAGAGCAAAAATTGTAACCTCACCATTTCCTAAACTATGTCACTGCATTTCCTTCAGTAACATGAAATATATAGGCTAAAGAAGAAAAAATTACCAAGAGAGATATAGACAGGAAAGCTCTAAGACACCTGGGGGGTTTTCACTGTCTACTTAACACATCTGAAATAAAAGAACTAATAAAGTGTTAAAGACCTAACATGCTTTATAGGAGGTTACTCTTGCTTTTTATTTTTGCTCATCATTTTCAAGACAACCTTTGCCAATTATCACCAGAATATCTGCAGATCTTCAACTCAGGTGAAGGGGAAGAAATAACGACCCATCACAAATTGCTAATTCCTGCTACCTCTGAATTCCTTTCTGTCAGCCAAAGGCAGAGATAATACAAAATCATTTCGGATTTATTCATCAGGCAGCTCAGGTCAAATCTGTACTCTCCTTTTTTTGTTCCCTTATCTGACTATAGGCACCCAATACAATTTAGCACATAAACAATGAAACCATTGAATTAAGATTCACTTGTTAATATCTTTGACAAAGTTACTTCATTCAAAATATATATATCAAGTACCAACATAAAATGAAAGATGTACTCACCTTCTTGACTCTCTAGGCGTATTTTGATATAATCCAGGCAAAACTGAAAGACAACACAACAGTAAGATTTCACATCTTCTCCAAAGCAAAACTGACTGAAAGCCTTTCAACTGTTAGTAAACAAATTTCAACTGACCAAGTACTTACGTAAAAAAACATTTTACAATTAAAATGTAAATTTAGAAGTCCCGAAATGTACACTTTAACACAACTCAGGGAAGGAATTTTTACATTCTTTACTACTCAGTCTCTTTGAGTCATACTGACTGTTGAAACTTTACATCTCTTTGAAGTATTCAGTTTTCAAAAACATTTACATTACTCTGAAAAGCATCACAAATCATATTTCTTCCAAAGAGAATGTAATCCATCAGTATTTAAGCAAATCAGACAATATGGTTTTGCAGAGAAGTGGAAAGAACAAGTAACATCTCTCTGCTGTTTATGTGGTTACCCAAGCAAGAAGTATAGATTTTATCTGGCTTACTGCATACAACTAACATCCAGTATCTCCTTGAAAACTTCCATGTAACTCAGAAGGCTAACAAAACTAAAGAAATTGTTCTATAGAAGCAAAATTATTTACCTGTAGGACAATGCTTCTTCCTCCCACCTATCAACATCCACTTTTTATAACTGTTCTTTTCAATTTTCTTAACAAAGGCTAATTAATCCATAACTGACTCCCCCCAACCAAGTGAACAGGGTTTTCAAGGGTTTTGCAGGCACAATGTTTCTATTAAACACCAGAACTACACTGCATGTGTTAATCTACAGTAGTAACTTGAGTGTCTTTGGAAATCACAGACTCTGAATGAAATCAGAGACAAACTTACTGATCCACAGACAGAAGCAAAATATTATGCTGTCCAAATATGAAAACAACAATGCCCATCAAAAACTGTGATGAGAGCTCAAATCACAAGTGTACTTACAATCACAGGTTCCACTACCATTCTTCGTAACGTTCCTATCCGTATGCTGCGACAGTTCAGAATGACACTCTCACAGGAGTTCTGGTAATTCAGAGGCACAGCCTCACTCACCATCTCTTGAGAAACAACTTTACGGCGTTTTATTGGTGTGTTAGACACAACGTTCCCAAACTGAAAAGGAATTTTCAAGGTTTCAGATTGTCTCACTACAGTTTATTGCTAAAACAAACTTGTTAAAAACTAATGACTCAATTTTTGGCTGCTTTTCTGTTGGTCAACAGGAGAGCATCCACCTCAACCATATACAGAAGGCAGAAATTTCCTAAAAGACTTTTTTGGAACACCTGAAGGTGTTAATATTGCTAAAAGGTAAGCTGACACTTGCAGACATTTTGTAAACATTTCCAAATAACAAACAGTGCTTCTAAAATTGCCAAAACCAATTTATTTTTCATCATTTTGAAGCACTGTGCAGCCTGGCAAAACAAGGCTATTTTTAATGCATTCTGTTTGTTTATTTAGATAAAAACACTAATGCTGTAAAAACACCACAATGTCTGTGGTTTAATTTTGCTTTCAGTTTTTACCAATCCAAGCTTTTGGTCCAATTTCTCAAGTGCAGTGCATCACCACATTAGCAGAGTCGAATCTTCAAGAAACATAAATAAATAAGCCAAATCAAAATTCCTTAAAGCAACTCCACAGAACTATTAAGATGTTTTTAGGAAAGATTCCAGGGTCAGAAGACTAAATACTGAAAGAAGGACATGTGGAGTTTGGACCCAGTTCAAGAAATCTCTAGACACTGACTGAAGCCGTTATCTCAATGAAGTATCCTATTTACCAACAGAAAATCCTACAAAAATCCATGTGAACGCCATAAAGCCTGCTGACAGCCATCAGATCAGTATATTTATTTGTTGTATTGCTTATATTGCTCTACTTTGTTGAAGGATTTTCTGTACACTAGTCTTTTCTTTGGTGTTTATATTGTTTCATAAAGCTGTCCATGAATAAACATTCTTTTTGGTTACAAAATACAATCAAACTCCCACAAAAAAACATTCTAAGGGATTCAGTATTTCTCTTAAGACTAAGTACCTAATCACTACCCTATCTTGGCAATCATACAAAATACACTTTTTGATGCTTCATTTAATACACTGGAGAAGGCAGAGATTCTAAATCCCTGTAATTAACATGTTTTCCTATGACTCTTGTTGAAGAAAGCTTTTAATTTTTGTCTGCTGGACTGGCTAAATATTATTAAAAGGTTAAAACAAATCACAGACAAACAATAAAACAGCAAACACTGAAGTGGTGCTGTATTCAAGTAGCCTCTTCAGTAAACAATATTTTGAGACAAAAACAACTGCAAAAACCTTTTTCTAGCATATCTGACAAAATTGCTGATACCCACAACTCTTAGTAGATTCCTTGAATCGATCCAAAGTTTGTGCTATACATCACAAATTGCTGATACCCACAACTCTTAGTAGGTTCCTTGAATCGATGCAAAGTTTGTGCTATACATCACCAAAAAAAATCTGTTTTTCTTGTTTTCAAAAGTAAACTCTTTTCTACTTTCATGCAGTTCATTTCCAGTGTTACAACTGCTTCATAAAGACTAGTGAACAGGAACATATGGATATACAAAGAAAGACATGTGGGAGACTTCCAAAAGTCTTAAGACACCAGTGCCTTCACAATGCAATGCTTTCAATTAATTCAGCACATACTGCCAGAATCACTTAATTCGAAACTATTTATAATCCAAGCTTTTATCTCCACAGCTTTATTGTAGGCTAGAGGTTCACAGCTTTATATTGACAGTGGTGACTAATTATACATCACATTACAAACATCCATAATTTCCTCAATTACAGCATAGTTTTGGCTGTGTTGGCTCCTGAATCTCAACATAGCATGAAGGGTTGGGGATCATTACTTCAGTGTTCTAACTCAGAAAACATAAAGCACTGGAAAGCATCAGATGCTCTTGTGCAATCAAACTCACAGTAGTGAAACTGGATAAGTGACCCAAAAATGGTTTTAATCAGCACTGTTAATCCAACACCAGTTGTCACAGGGAATCTATTCTTCTTCATGGCTCACTATTGAGATGGCTTTTAGCACAGCATGAAAGCTGTCCCCTTGGACAGCACTTGAGGTGTCTGCTCATGGTGCATTTTTTAGCTTTGTTTATCCAATTCTTGCAGTGATACTCAACTGAAAACCAGAAGCCCCACCACGAAATCCCTAAAGTAAGTGCTAGTAACTGGGACAGTTGTCAAAGCATTTTAAAGGGCCACTACTGATGCCAATATCTCTTTTCATGTTTAACTTCATATGTCCAAAGTCTTACCAGGCAACAGCTGGTACTGACATACTTCTGCAAACTAAGTAAACCCTTGAGCTTCATAGAGAATGCCTGCCCAGTCTCAGAGTAAACATTCAACACAGAAGCATTTATGCTAACAGCATCATTCAAATCATTATGAATGCTTGTAAAACTATAATGAACACATTTTCTTATGTTTCCAGTATTATGTACGCAGAGATACTACTTGATGAGCTGCTAAATGAGAAAAACAATCAAATATAGTCAACTTCTGGCAATGCAAAACAAGCCTTTACATATTCCATTCATGATTTGATTTTTGTTTTCTTTAAACAAAGCATTAAATAGTACCTGATCTTTCATTCTTGCTTTTCTTGGTAGTGTGACTGCAATTTCTGTATCTGTTGTTATACTACCTATTCTCTGTTCTATTCCACAACTGTTTTCCTTTAATGCTGCTTCCACCTTTCCTGTAGAAGGAGCTGGGGAGGAGCGGGCTGAATCTGCAGGACGAGGTGAAATGCTTTCCATTCTCCTAGTGCTGCCACTATCCTCCTCATCATCATCATCACTAGACAAAACAACTAAACAGAAAATATTAAATTCTCAACCACTACATTTTTCTGTAAAAGAAATTTCTTTTCAAGTAATAGTTCAAAAGTAATTTATGTAATTGTCCTGCAGAGCCAAAAAAAAAAGTCCACATATATCATTATATTATGCTTTTATTAATGTCTATCTGCTTGCAGGTGCTCTCTCCCTTGGGGTTGATTTCTCACAACTAATTATACAAAAAATTGGGTATCATTACTCCACCTCTAGATAAGAGTTGAAGCCATACTTTTCCTGGTTCAATCAAGAATTGACAGTAAATAATGCAACTTAAAAACTGACAGGAGAAATTATGACTCAATTTGTTCAAATCAGTAGGACAATGTGGTCTAATAAACTGAGCACAGAATGAGAAACATCATTTCCCCTACTCCCTCCTTCCTGCTTAGAAATTGAGTTTACACAGAAAAAGCACAAAAATTAGCATTTTACAAATGATGAAAATGAAATAGATGTATAGCTCAAAAGCAAAGAGGGGAAAAATATAAAATAAAAATCAAATACTGTCTTTCCTTTGGGAGAATGAATGACGTGATTCTGCTCAGAATGCTTTTTAAAAAATACTAGAAAGTGTTAAGCTCTTTTTTAAAAAACAAACAACAGTAGAAAGATTCATGAATAATTTCTATTTTCCCCAATGTTCATCTTTTCCAGAGAGTATCTCTGCATATGAAAAGGAAATTATTAAAAGTCCTGTCCCTCTTCCCCAAGAACACATCCACAAAAATATTTCATGCTCTATCAGTAATGTAAACTTGCAAGAACAATTCCTTCATTATACAGCATTTTGGGTTTCCAGCTTATGGCTACAGTCATATAAAGGTACTTACTTGGATCATTTAGTTCAGATGGTCTTGTACTCCTCTGTCTTATGCTTCCTGTAATTTTAGGACTTTTTGTCCCAGTTATAAGACCAACTTTTCCATTCTGTCGTAACATAGAATGTCCTACAACTTCATTACTCAGTAGAATATCCGTTGGACCTTTGCCAACAGCAGAACCATAAAACTTCTTTGTGCTGAACCCTGTACCTGAAGATTTTTGCCCTGTTGAATTTTGATGTATTGAAGAACGCGATAAAGGTCCCATAGATTCACTTAATGTCATAGTTTGTCTGGAGACTCTTTGCAAATCCTTTAGAGAAGCACTTTCACAATGTCGGCATTTGGTCTGATTTTCATTTGCCCTCCCGCAATTTGGGCAATCAGTAGAATAATCAATCTGTTCCAAAAGTTAAAGGAGAAACACACACACACAATCAGTAACTGTGTAACTACAAAGACACCACTTCCAAATCTTGCACTTCATTTCTGTTCAGAATGAATCAATCATTTAGGTTGGAAAAGACCTTTAATATCATCAAGTTCAAGCATTAGCCCAAGCAGTGCCAAGTCACCACTAAATCATGTCCCCAGTGCCACATCTACATGACTTCCAAACACCTCCAGGGATGGTGACTCAACCACATCCCTGGGCAGCCTCTTCCAATACTTGAAAATGCTTTTGGTGAAGAAATTTTTCACAATATCCAAAGGAGATTGACAACACTATGTTAGCAATTACAGTAAGCAGAGACAGCAAACATTAAAATACAGTTTGAGGGGTTTTGTTAAGAAAATGAAAAATGTTCTAAGAGAAACAAATGTTTTTTGTAACAATTTTTAAGAAAGTTTAATTTTGGACAACCCAGATTTTCTTTTTTGCCTGTTTTTCCATAAGTAAAAGGTTGTACATCTTTCAGATACACATAACCATCAGCAAGATGATTCAGTTACATCATTTCTGCAAAAACAGGCATGTTTTCATGGACAAAAATAATGTAACCTAAGGATCCACAGAGCAATGCTGAAGAGGACTAGAAGAAACCTCCTAGGTCAAATTCATTTGTCCTCCCAAGACTGCAGTCTGGCAAATCATGCAGGAAAACCACTCCTGAGGGAGGTGAAGAAAACGAGTCCAGTATCTCAGAAAACAGGACTTGAGGGCCAGGAGTTCCCCAAACTTCCAAGAAGAAAGCAGGGGCTAGAAGGGAGATTACATCACAGCAAAGACAGAGATGACTTTTGTTTCTCTCACATGTAGTAGGTCCCACTTAATTACATATCAAGTGCAGAACTTGGGACTTCTAAGTCTAAGGGATTCAATACTAACACATGAACTACTGAATGTGCACTGAACTGGAGACACCTCTAGAGCTGAAATTTAGTCTATGTTATTGTCTCCTGGAGCACTGAAACTCAAATGGTATAACTACTGTACTGTGAATGACTGAAGAGAACTAAAACCTATATCCCACCAAACACTTTTAGAACCTACTTTCATAACACAGCTATCACAATTTGCACCTTCCCCACTCCCAGCCATGAACACATTTCCAAGGAACGACTTCCTCAGCTGTGGGATCTTCAGTCAGTTTGAAATCCAAACTAACTAACTAAATACGCAATGCAAATGCATAAAAGCAGTATCAGGTGTTTCCTCCTAACAAAGAAATACAGTCTGACTTTGTAATACACAAGAGCAAACACAAGCTAAGTATATCTAACAATCAGATCTTCTTGGTAATAACTACAACTTGTATCTGCATTACCTTTACTTTGTTTTTGTTTACTCAAAACTTTGAGCACAGTAAATTGTGACAGTCAAAAAAACCCAATCTGTCAAAGAGCAAAATATCATTCCTCTATTTCAGCAGACCAAAATTATCAGTCTCTGGTTTATCAATCAGCCATTGAATTAAATCACAGACTCTTTTCCTGTTCAGTAGAGCATCTGGTCCAAATCAGAAAATAAATACTTCATTGCTAGTAGTAATATTAACACTTAAATACCTCTATCATTACAACTTCCTTCAAATTATGTAAAACGTTTTCCCAAGTCTATGGATTTTTAAAACATTAACTTGTTTCACTTCTGAATGTCTGTTCTTAAAATACGCATCAATGTTTAAACTTAAACAAGAGTTTAAATGTTTTTAAAGTCTAACCCACCTTTAACTGAGGTAAGCATTTTTTTGTAGAAGGCAAGTCAGATTGATATGAATTGCAGTGACGTTTCTGTTGTACCTTTCTCTTAATTTCAGATTCTGAATCTGATTCTGACTCTTCTGCTTTTTCCATTATACTGTCTAGGAGGGGAAAAGTGCAAAAATGTTAACAAGAAATGTCCACTTATATGCTATTATAATTATGATAAACTTTACATACACTAACTTAGAACAGAATCATCAATGTTGGAAGAGATCTTTAAGATCACCAAGTCCAACCATCCACCTAGCACTACCACTGTAACCCCTAAACCACTAAACCATAGGGATGGTGACTCCACCATCTCCCTGGGTAACCTATTCCGGTGTCTGACCATTCTAAAAGTGAAAAGATATTTTCTAACATCTAATGTGAATCTCCCCTGTTTCAGCTTATGGCCATTCCATTCCCTCTAGTCCTCTCACTACAGGCATGGCAGTCCCCTGTATTTTCTCTATTGCACCTCCATCAACATTTTCTCGCAGCTCTCTAAGAGTGTGTTTCAGTTGAGGTACAGAGCAGAGCTAATGATGAGCCTCCTACTAACTCCCTTGGTGTATGAACATACTTCATACCAAGTGTTGTTTACCATGACATGTTTTTCTTGTATTAACAGTGAAGTTCCTTGTCAGTAAGTCACAAACAAGTTGGGGCCTTGGGCTCAGCCTAGATGATCTCCAGAGATGTGTTCCAACTCCATGATTCTAAATTTTCCCAATTTCTGTTGTTTTTAAAATAACTGAAGCCTAATTTAAAATTATTACATGACTGAACAGGTTGTAGAAATCTGTCAAAAAGGGCAAATTCCTCCCTACATGTACAAACCTGTCTAAATCTAGAATAACACGATGTTAAGACTATGAATAGATAGACTAAAGGTTATATAAAGTTTAGCAACACACCCACCCAAATCAGGTATTCAAAAAATTACTCTGCTCAAAAGAAAGGTGAACTCTAAAGATAACTTACCTATTCCTTGAGACCGTGGTAACCTAATGTGGTCTGCCTCTACTTTCTGAAGCTGAGGTGGATATTCTTTCCTGGGAAATGAATTAGATGTATGGTTGTTTTTTTTGACAGACACCATTATAATTTAGTCACAATTATACAAGAACAAAACAAACCCGAAATGCATCTGAAAGCTATGAATAAGTAACTTCTCCTATTACGTGTTATTTATACACTTTAAAAAGCATTACAAGAACACTAGGAACAGCCACTTGGAAGTGTCTCTGACCTAAATCTCCTCTGATAATTATCAATGGTTCAGGAGTCTCTCACTTTCAGACCCAAGTCTCCAAATCCTGAAGTATTTGGAGGATTTGCATCTTCTCCTCCTCCTCATTCACGAAATACAAGACAGATACTTTTAAAAGCCAAACTTAGAAACAACTATTTTTTTAATATCAAACTAGATTCCACAAGTTCCACAACTTAAAAATATGAAGATGCAAAACAGGGGAAAGAGATCTGATGTCAAAAATTGCTGGGGCCAAACCCCAGAAAGAACACAGGAGAACATACAGTTCCTATATATTTGTTTTTAAAATACTGTAATACGAATTACTAAGTGATGAAACTTTTGTTGGTATAATTTGCATAATATGGATATCACGTATTTTTGGTGCAAATTAATGCAATGTAAGGCATTATAGTATGATTTCTCTGAGTCTCATAAAAGATGTCTTCAGTTTACACACGTCTGTCAAATCATACTACTACCGAATTAAGATTCCTCTCAGCTCACTGCATCTTGGTTATTGTTTGTGGCACTTGTCCTTCTCAGCACATACTCTGCCCTGCAGCTGTACATGACTGTTCCTGTCACAACAAAAGATGGCACCACCTGAAACACAGGAGGCCTTGCCAAGAACTTCAGCAAAAACTGGTTTTATTGGCAAGTCAAGCAATGGGCTGCAAATGGGGGGGACACATCCCACACTGCTACCTCTGATTACAAGGACATTAATCAACAGCAAGGGGCCAAAGAAAACAGCTGTAGGCAGTAACATCTCCAACTGACAGCTAAATTCTGATGACCCGTCTGAAAAAAATTTGGCTATGGCTGAAGTAGACCAGCACTAGGCATAAGATTTTATTTCTTTCAGCACAGCATTTTCTAATGCATCAAGTTATAAAGCCTTTGAATTTTCTGCATTTCTAGGTTGTATTTCTCAGGGTTTTCCCCTATGTTATTAAACAACATCTCTGGAACAAAGATTAATCTATGATGCCCTTCAGGGCACTTCTTACCTACCAACAAACCCATTTCATTGTGTTGATGGGCTGCAGCATGAAAGGAGCAGCATTAGCCTCCCCTGTCTGAATTTTATGTTAGGAGAATAGACTCATACTGATACCTATTAAATGGCCAAACACTTGGAAGAATACAGAAAGACTAGCATAAAATGTGTATCTCTCTTCTCCCACAATACAGAATAATTACTCATATGCTCACAAGGAACCAGTAACACCCAACCCTAAGTCACAAAAACCAGTTCCAAGTCAACTGAGGCTTCCCAACACAGTTTAGCTTGGTTCACAATTCAAGGTCAGGCTTCAAGCTGCTTTGAATTAAAAAGAAAAGCAAAGGCAATTTTGAACAGTACTTAACTGTAGATTTCATATAAAAAGCTGCTTTCTTGGAGAGGGTGACAGCCCTCCCACAACAGGGCAGCAACTTTAAGTGCCTCCTACTAGTTTCCCTTCCTGAAAAACCCACACATAGACAGGCAGAGCACACTGCCACACAGTTTTTACAGACCACAAAATGAAGTTGCCCCTCTCAGCACGTTCACTGCCATCTGAACAGCTGCAGATCCATTAATTACTTCTCCAGCAAACTACTTAGTACACCGAGCCATTTAATTGTGTGTGAGTGCAGAAACAGAATGGAAACTATGGCTGTTTTTAAAATCGAACATGACACCCATCTTTAAAAGGACTATTTGGAAAAGCAAAAAAAAATCATAGAAGAGTTTGACAAACATAGAGCACTTGAAAACAAATGCCTTCTTGCTGTTAAACCTTAACCAAAACTAACTGTCTTCCATTTCAAAAGGAACAACTGAAGGATCAAACAGCTGAACAGATCAGGATGCAAGACTATATACATACTATGTCTAACAAAAAAACCAGGAAATACAATATTGACTGCTGTTCCTAACAGCCTAGCAAATATTTAAAATACACCATTTTTTTTTCTTTCATGCTACATTTCCTAAAAATATTTATGAGATTCAGGTTTTGCTTGAAGGACAAGGCTCCACAGCTCAGAGGTTAAACAATTTCAGGCACCTCATTTATCTCATCCACTATAAGCAGTTTTAATACCTTTAAGCAGAAGGAAGGTAGTCCAATATTTGATAAAAGCAATCTCAAGAAATTGTAAAGCATCAAACAGTAAAACATTAATTGCAGTACCAAGACAGATCAGGCTGTTTCTGCAACAGACATGACCAAAATATTGAGGCAGTCTGGACTGTGGAGAGCCATGAACTTCTGGCACATCTTAACAGCTAAATGGTATAGTATTCTGGACTAAGCATGTTTTGGCCAGACAGAATTGTGTCAATGACTTCATACTTTCAGCAAACATTCAAGATTACTGCCATATTCCTTTGCTGATGGAACTGGACCTTAGTATCATCACATTTGGCTGGTAAAACCTCTGACACCCTCCAGCCAAAGTGACACATTCACTTAAAATTTCTCCTCTAGGAAAACAAAAAACATGCAAGAAAAGGATAAACATACAGAAACATCTGGATCTGGAATTCAGGAGATAGTACTACCCATGATTTGGTATGAGCCCTGTGAAAATGGCTGCACCAACTCCTAATGTTGTTGAGGTGCTTACACAAGAGCTGGGTTCAATGTGCAGCCTGGCTCTTTGAGACACCCCTTATTCTGCTTTGCCTCTACAGGCTACTATTTGGAGGTGTATCACTGCAAGCTGTTGCTTTCTACATCATTACACAAAGTGAGAGTAAAGCATGATAAGATAGGAAGCACCAAGCTGCTGAGGTGACATTTACCTTCAGTGTGTCTTATAGGAAAAGCAGAGCACAAAAGTCAAAGGCTGAAAAGAGAAGCAGCAGCACAGCATAGGGTTTTTAGTACACAGGTCAGTAACCCCACTTGGCCCAGAAAGTCAGGAGCTGCAGCTGCACTTATCATGACAGCAATGATTAAAACTAAATTTAGCAGCTCCTGCCTACATCATCTTCCCCTGCCAGGATAGCAACAAAAAGCAGGGAAAGAAAAAAAGAACATATCCAGTAGTACTGGATTATGAAGCAGCAGGTTGTCCCCAAGAGAAAATTAAGCTCACCAGCATGGAACTCAACCCTTGTCTTCTATGCCATACAGAGACACTAACTGGCTGGTAAGTATCTCTTTGACAGATCTTTTAAGAAATAACAAAAGGCAGCAAACCAGAAAAGCTTGATTTTACTACTGAATTTGAAATAAATTTAGAAAATCCTGAATTCACAAAGAAGTGTGTTATTTAAATCATAAGTGGTTAAACATTATAAACACTTTTAAACAATTCCACCTGATATCGATCTCATACTGCCAAAAAACACCTACATAGGATATTTACAAAACCTCACTGAATTCATTACTATCAACAAAACATTTCCACTAACACATAAATTTCAGCTACATATGAAGAAAAACAGTGTATGGCATTTCATATTGCTAAGAAAATATTAACAGCAGTAAAAGAGATGCAAAAAAGTGAGAAATGAGCCTGAAATGAGCAATGAAAAACCAGTGTGTCTGGTTTTGCTGTATGTTTTCTGTTAATTGCTTTAACATATACACTTCATGAACAGAACATACACAGTAATGCAATAAAAACCATTAATGCTATGCAAACCAAGCTGATATGATAAATGGAAAGCTGTTAAACAGCCTACCAAGATCTGCTTCAGAACCATTCTATCATACAAAGTTTGCTGCTTTACAAAAAGAATTAGCAGTGAATTCTTAAATTCCAGAGAGAGTTTATCTCTTTTCACACTGGATATATAAACAGAGAGACAAATTTCCAGTGGAAATGTACCTAAAGTTCACATTAACATGGCATTGTTTAGAGATGGATGTAAAGGTCCTTTTTTAGTGAATATTCTTTACCATTGACACAGCACTCAGTCAGTTAATTTTCTTAATGCTCATTGCCATGCTCATTTTATCAACATTAGCTTACCTTTCCTTTCGGTCCAGATTGCTTAAAATATGAAAAAAGAAAAAAACACATAAGATGCAAAGCCCCACATGTGTTGCACATCACTAAGTTCAAAAGTTATTCAATATAAACTGTTACTGTTTCACAGTCTCTTGCACTCACTGGACTAGTTTTCACATAAGCACTGTTACTTTTTCACCACAGTTTTCTAACAGTAATTAGAAACACACAAACGTTACTTCACAGAGAGCAGCAGTCGGTGGTCCAAAATCCCACATTGTCTTGTCTCTTTTTCAATGTGTAAAATTTGATTAATCCTGAACTCAGCCTGGTCATCTCAATTCACTTGCAATGTGGAGGCCAATGTGACAGAATCCTAGTACATGAATTAAAACCAAGCCTCATTTCCAATCACAGAATCATTTATGTCAGAAAAGACCTCTAAGGTAGAGGCCAACCATTAAAACAATCCCTGACAGCCATGCAAGAGAAGCTCAAATTTACCTAAGGTCTTTTTTCCAACTATTCAAAAAATATAGAAGTATTTAAATTGAGAAAAAAATTTCAGAAAGCAGTCCTTAGATATTTAAGAAACCACATGCAAAGGGCAGAGCAGGATAAACAGAAGCAACCAGTCTCCTCCTGAGGTTTAGGTTAAAAAGAATCTCCCAAAATATTTAGGAACTAGGCCCACCAGTTTCAGATGCATCTCCTTTAACATCACTCAATGTAGCCAGTGCTCACAATGCAGGTCCTTTGTATACCAAGACTGATATAAAAATAGATCTAACTAAGCATACCATACAGACAACTTGAAAATAGCATCTTTGTCTCCGGCCTTTTCAAAATTTGCAATATGAAATGTTGTAAGCTTTTAATCTGTGTGGCTCTTCCTCCCAGACATCAAAAGCATAACAAACTTCTCTCATATATGCATTACACCAACTATATTCTAGAATTGAACAAATTCAAACTGTTTCCTGCTTTATTTCAGTCAAATTAAACGGAGTAATGACAATACACAGTAATAAGAACTCATTCTCCTTTCCTTTTCACAAAGAGAACACTCACAAGAATAGAGAAAACTCTAATTCTCTGTTACTCAGAAAAGAGCAAGAGTGGAAGTAAATCAGGTAAGAATGTAGTCCAGATAATCCTACAGGGTGCAGTGTGAACACACATTCCATCCCCATAGTGCTCTGGGAACAGAGTAAAAGGAATTCAAAACTGAATGTGGCCACAGCAACTTAGTGGGTTCATTGGCCAATGCTGCATGAAGGTGGGGAAAATTGCTTCCAGGCAGAGATTGCCTTCACAAACAATAAACACTTCTTTTGGGCAGGTCACATCCGAGTTCACCAACCAGTCCCATCCAAACCATGTCTGTATGGAGCCACATCCAGTATCTTTGCATCCTTGGCACAGTTAATGTGTAACTTGGATTAACTGTTTACAGGTGCTGTAAGAGTCACACTGTTAAGGAACACATACTCAATGCTATGAAAACTTAAAAGCAGGGAAAAAATTCCAGAAAGCCTAATACTATACACTGTCATTACATTAGATGCCTCACCTGCTTGCTTTAAAATCCCTTATTAATAGAATTCATTTTAAAGAATTCTCATTTTTACATCTCAGAAATAAAAACTGAGAACCCTGCACAGATCCAGGAATTACAAGGAACAATGTCCCTACCAATTGCTTCATGCAGCTCAGGCACAAGATTTGTCAGACTTGCTGTACATACATGTTACTCCAATGTCAACTCTTAGAGAACACTCAGCCAACAGCATGAGACAGAGCTACACATCCATTAAATAAAGCAAAAGAGTTCACAACACTAGGCCAAGCTAGATTTGAAAATCCTTGTATCACTAGTGAACAAATTTTAATTTCATCCCCAGATTCCACTGGGCTGGAAAAAACACCAAACCAATATTACTTTGAAATGCCCAATTTTGTTGTACTAGAAACTTATATATTTTAAATATAAGTATCTGCAATAGATACTCAGAATTTAAATTAACATGCATGTGTGAAAAAAGTTGAGGAGATACAAATTATAGTACAAATCACAAACTCCAAATTCAATTTGGTAAGAGATTACAACAGAATTGCATCATTAGCTTGCCCCATGCAACACCATCCCACCCAAAGCACCCAGTGTAAGTAACAAAATCAGTAACATCAGTGCCAGAGACTCAATCTGCTCAGAACTAATTGAATCATGGCTTTATTTTTCATTATCCTTTCAAGCATCTACTGTAGATTTAAGAAGAATATATTAGGCCAGATAGAATTATTTTCCCCATGTTGTTACTGATTGCCACAACATAAAATAATTCTAGAAATACAAACAAAATAAAAGAACAGCTTTGTGTCACTTGGAAATTAGCGTACGAAAAAAACTCCAACACCTTGAACTCAATTTCCATGCTACCAGCATTTCTGTCTTGATACGCCACTCACAGTTCCTGCCAATAGTCCTTTTAGAGAAGTCACCATCAGAATTTGCTTTTAAACTCAACTATTGCCTAATGTCAGTAAAAACTAGCAAAAAAAGGCTATAAAAAAATTCCTACACAACTAAAAATATATGACAAAAAAAAATTTCCCACTTTATGTGCTCTGGAATTTTCTATTATGGTCAGCTTTAAATAGTCCTATTTTAGTTGGCCTTTTTCTGACAACTATTGTCTTCTCTTTAAAAAAACCCTACAGTTTCAATATCAAGTAGCCCTGAAATCTGCCTTCTTTTATTTATTGAAACAAAAAAAAGCATGGCAGGAGGCCATGTTTTATTAACTTTCAATCCTCTAACACAGAAACAGATTTAGAAGCTTTTAAAAAGTAGCCAGCTGAGTCAGAAGCTACTGGAATTAAACACCATTTGCAGAGTTCCTCTCTACAGCTCACCCCCAGTCAATTAGATCATGCTGGTTTTGACGTCCTCCAGTAACAAAGCATTGCTTGGGACTGCTATGACTATTCCCTGCCTTCAAAATTCCAAAAATATTCCTAGCATAAGAGTTAATTGTCTGTTGCTGATGTAAATTAACTACAATAACAATCCTAAAAGAAAACATATTTAGAAACACTCAAGATGACTCCTACCCAATTACTTCACACAGTATTCAGCTTGCCTATACTATGCATTAGCTTTCTTGCTGCACTTCACACATCCCAAGCCACTACTACTTCTTTTTTTTTCACATTACACTGTGTGTTTCCAAAGAAACAAGTTGCATAGGCAAGAAAGGCAAACAGGAAAGTCTAACATGCCCTGAAAATTAAGACTCTCTGGAGCAGGTTGAAGAAGCCTATAGCAGCTTGGTAAGATGAATCCAGGTTGACTGGCTGTTGCAAAGAATCATCTCACAACAAAGCTTAATCAAGTACACCAGTATTAGCAAGGTCAACACTCAGAGATCCAAGAAACAGCAGTCTTGCATGATTTTGCTTACTTCAAATAATTCTAATTACCACTGCAGATCAAAATTTTATCCCTCAGAGTGACAAAAAAACCCCAACCAACCAAACCTAAAAACAGAACCCCAAAATCAACCAAACAAAAATTCAAACAAAACCAAACAAACCACAAAAACAAACCAACAAAAAAACCCAAAAAGGTAAGGCTTAGATATGCCCCAAGCTTTCCTCCATGGAACACTGAACAAAAATATTCTAAAAAGGACTTCATGCAAGAAAAGAAGAGCACAGCTGGTTCAGTCTAAGGCACACAGTGATGACATAAACCTTGTCTTTCACTTTAATGCATGGTAAAATCTCTGCCAATCTTTCTTAGTCATCCCAGCCTTGCAATGATGGGAAGAAATGTAAAGAAAAGAGAGATACCTACTACTGCATCTGCTGTTACTGAGGAGAAGGAATTGCCCATGCTATATACCATCTAGAGATGACAGTACAGTTTGAAATAGAACGAGGCAACAACAGTGTAGGTCCTCAGGGACAGGACAAGACAGCAACTCTCCTCTGAGGAAAGGCTGAAGGAGTTGTGCTTGTTCACCCTGGAGAAGTGAAGGCTCTGGAGAGACCTTACTGCAGCCTTTCAGTACTTGAATGGGGCCTAAAAAGAAAGCATTTAAACTAAAAGAGGGTAGATTCAGATTAGACAGAAGCAAGAAGTATTGTACAATGAGGTGGAGAAACACTGGAAGAGTCTGCCCAGAGAGGTGGGAGATGCCTCATGCCTGGAAACATTCAAAGCCAGGTTGAACAGGGCTCTGAGCAATCTGATCTAGTTGAAGATGTCTCTGCTTATTACAGGGGAGTTGGACTCGATGACCTGTACAGGTCAATGATTCTACTATTCTACAACTGCAAAATCCCCTTTTTGGACTGTTTCTTCAAAGCCAGATTACTCCAATACATGTTTGGATCACATCAGTGTATGGGCTTTGTTTTTCTCAAGTTAGCAAATCAAACCAAAGGAGGTGGGATGAAAAAAAGGATGATACCTACAAACGATCCCACCACTTCAAAAAATCTATACTAAAAATAGAGAGGAAAAAATGAGGCAGAAAAAGGAAGTTACAAAATGCTGACAGGATAAAGCACTCATGTGGGATGAAGAAAATCCATGAAATTCATAGACAGAAAGAGCTCTGAATGGACAAACCTTGAAAGAAAATTCCTTAAAGCAGCGGTTATCTCATGTGTTTGTGGCACAGGGTGGGTGCGAAAAGCCTGTTAAAAACATCTAAAACCAACTCTGCCATTTACAGAAGTCTGATGGAGTTCAAAGTTTTCAAACCAATGAAGTTCAACTCAGCATAGTTCAGCAAGATGCCCCAGTTTCCAGTCATCATTTCTAAAAACTATTTATATAAATGCAAAACTTCGCTTCTGTTAGATGTTCCAGCTCATACATTTTATGCTCTGTTTACAGACTATATATGATCAACAGATCTATAACAATCTGTAGATGGATCCTGTACAGGCTGGAGTTGCTGTGGATTAGTATCTGCTGATTATGTTGCCAGTTATGTGAATTTCTACTGCATACTATGTCCATTTCAAAGTATTTTCTAAAAATACTTACATTAGAAGGTGCCCTCCTACTGAGTATGTGCCATAATGTGCTTTAAAATTAGTAAATTCTAGTATTAGGTGATAATAATTCCTAAATGGTTAAGTTAAATGAAACTTCAGTGATTAAGATCAAAGCTCATGATGAAAAACACACCCCTGGGATTACTTACATTTTCTTAAAACACTTCATAGCATAAGGAAAACCATGACATACAAAACCAGAAAGGATGTTTTACAATGGGAACATCTGGAGAAATAAATGTCATTAGTCTTACCTTTGGGCTGCTGTTTTTACTGCTGTCGTCTGTGCATGGGCATGGTGAAAACGTCTGCCATGTACCACAGTTACAGGACAAGACATATTCTGAGCATTTTCACTGCAAACATACAGAAAAATGGCTTAAGAAAAGACTCTGGTGTATTTGTACATAGTCTTAGCTAAAACATGTGGTGTCCTACTTTTACAAGAACAGCCAGACAAAACCAAAAAATCAAAGTATTTCTGAACCGATAATACGACTTGTTAGAATCCTTTTACAGGCATAAAAGCATTCAGTCCTAGAATAAAAGAGACAAATAAGAATGTGCTTGTTTTTCTCCCTGGAAGAAAAGGTATAAAGATTTTTTAAATTTTTATGAGCATCCAAAATGCTGTGAAACAGCTCTACTTTACTCAACCCTGTACTGCAAAAAGCCACTGTCTTTTTAAAATTAACTATAACCATTTATAATTCACTTTATACTTCCAGCTCTGATTTTATTAAGGCATAATATTAATTTCTTTAATACAACTTAAATATCATAACATGAACAGACTGTACATTTAGGAATTTTCCTCATCTTATTATTCATAAGGGAAAATAAACACAGCAAAGTCATGGATGTAAGATGAAAACAAACTGGTTTTGTAACTGAAACAAAATAGCACATCTCAGAAAGAAGAAATGATTCTCAGGTGCTCAAGTATCTCAGTAGGACTATATTCACCAATGTTTTTTAGCATTTCTTTGGTTTCTTCATTGGTTGCCTTTTGACTTTCATCTCACTACTATGTACAACCAGTAATTCTAGAGAGAAGGTTTCTTATCATTATCCTTTCTAGTAAAAGCTGGTATTAAGATATGGTAAATTAATAATAAAGTATTTCTTCAAAGATCATGAGACCCTAACAACTGCCCTGCGCACTGCTGTGACAGGACACACGGTACTAAGTTTGAAATGTTCAAAAAAACACTCAGTTTTTAACAGACAGCATTGCTGATGCAAACTGTTTCAAGTTATGGAAATACAGGGCTTAAATTTTGCTTTTAGAATTGCTTGGAATTCTAATTGCACTAAATGGTTTGAAAAAGCAGCCTGAATAACAATAATACTTCTCAGAAATATCATCCTGCCATTTGTCCTGTTACGAACAACGAAAAAGAAACAAACCCTGAAGTACCAAAATCCAGAAAAAAGCTGACAACCAATTCCTAATCCTTCCTTTATGTTCCCCCAAGAGAAGAAAACTGGAAGTCTGCTTTTTAAGTTTCATTTTAACATTAGAAAGCCTTTAGGGAGCCTGATATGGAGCATCATAAGCCATGATTAGAAGCTTTCAGAGCATTTCTGACTGATCCTAAGATGACTGTTAAGATCTAACTGATCATAACATAACCATGAACATAACAGAACAAGACTTATCAAAACCAAATGGCAAAACACCCTTTTCTAGAATATGAAGTTTAGAAACACCATCAATGATCTGAGCTAACCCCTCAACTTTGTGGAAATTAACCTAAAAGTGTCCCATTCAAACACCAACCTCACAAAAGTAAACAGACTCATCTCACATGCTTCCAAGTCAAGACTATGCAACTCCAGCTGGTCAGTCATCATCCAAACCAAGTTACAGTCAACCTTCTGTCTAATGTTGCCACCTGAGAAATAAAAAGCCGACAGCTATTTGCCCTAAATTCTTCAGAGTGTCTCAAATCCTCTCTGGCTTCCAGTTTAATGCCTTTGAAAAAGATACTAGAAAAGAAAACACAAGCAGAGTGCAGGGATGCCTTCTCAAGACCTAAGGAGTTTAAACAAGCAAGCCAGGCTATAAATACCTATCAGATGTTTTATCATTGTATTTGTTGGATGTGAGCTTTGCCAAACTATCGTGATTGTGAAAGTCTGTCTTGTGCCCCCACAGCAGAAAAAAACAAAACCGTTAAGCAGCATTTCTGCTTTCTGCCTCACACTCAAGTAGTGAGAAACACCAGTAGGTGCTGGAACAGCATATCACAGGCTGCTGGGGGCTCAAACTCGAGTCAAAGCAGACTGTTCTGGATGGCACACTTAAATGGTTCATATGGCGTCAGATATGTTTCCAACTAGGACAGCTGTAAAATACAATCTGCTCCATAATCCTGTTCTTTGAATAGAACATACCCAGCACAGGCAGAAATGCCAGAAAATTCAATCGTAAGGTCCCAGGCAAGTTGCAAAATGGAACTGAAATTTGGGTCTGGAGGTTACAGCACAGTTTCAAGAAAATGAAAATATGACGTTAAAACTAGGGTGATGCAATGGTTATAAAGTTCCTTGAAAGAACAAATGTTCTAAAAGCCTCAAAGAACTTAAATCTATTAACAATGCATGCCTCATTAACATGGTATCAGAAACTGCAGGAGGACCTGAAGCCTAAGCAATGATGAAAACAGAGTTACACTATCACATTCTATCAGCTAGCCCTAGGAACTTCTCAACACCACAGATTCCAATGGCAAACCACACTAGAATCTTTCACTGTGCAAAGGGATGAATCTAGAAGTAATGAAAGCATGACACTTCAAAAACACAGGACACAACTACAAACTGCATTAACTGCTGTTCATCATATGATTTTTTTAACAAAATATTACCAGAAAAAAATCTAAAAGGGACTTAAATGTGAGAAATCTTGATACAAGTTACTGAAAACCAGAAATGATAAAAGCAAAAAAACAAACCCCAAAACAAACAATAAAACTACTGGGGCTTAATTAAGAGTTTGATACTGGATTTACTTAACCAAGAAACAGACTGTAACTTCTAGAGTGGTTTAAATTTTTGTACATGTAAGTGGATATGTACAGCAAAAATTTCTTCTCACTGTCCTTGCACATCTCTTCTTCATATCACTCATTCTCTAAATTCTAGGGACTATTGTACTGCAATAATATTCCTTTGAGTCAAGCCCCACAGATTTGGAGTTTTTAATCTCTATTCTGCAGATAAGGTGGAAAAAATACTTCAACATTGTGATCAAAATCACAATGAACAGATCAAGAATATCAAGTATCTGATCTTGTATTTAATCTAGCACCTTAACTGCATGATCAATTCAGAATTTTTCCTAGTTGAAGAGTCCACATATTGAAAGCACCTTTCACTCTGCATGTCAAAGTGAAAACACCAGTAATCATCACTACAGTGACTAGATCACAAACCCATACTGATAGATGAAAGACATAACACTATCACAATTAGGCTATAAAATTAAGATCATCACTTCTATCATAATCATAGAATCAGCCGGGCTGGAAAAGACCTCCAAGACCATCGAGTCCAACCCTACCATGGTTACTAGACCATGGCACTAAGTGCCACATCCAGTCTCATCTTGAAAACCTCCAGGGATGGTGAATTCACCACCTCCCTGGGCAGCACATTCCAATGCCTGAGCACTCTCTCCATATAAAATGTGAAACACTCCTGGAGAAAATCAAGTGAATATATCACTTTATATTATATACTAAATAAATAAAATCAATCCCTTACAAAGCTAGGGACAGCAGTAACAAGTAAGTACAATACTGAAAGCTTACACACTGTTCCTGTCAGCTCTAAATGCAAGTGACAATCTCAAACTATCATATAGGAGTATGGCCATTTGCTGATCCTTTAAAGAAACAGCCTGTGACTCCTAAATCAAATGATATCCTGCAATAAGGAAAACAGAGAATGCATTTATGGTGAACGGAATGATCATGGTGAATTCATGGTCATGGAAAGAAGAAATTCCTGACAGGAATGTTGGGAATATTCCTATACCTGCTAGCACTGTATAGAGGAAACAACAGCATCTGCAGGCAGCATTGGAAAGGTACTGACAAATATGCCAGTGAAAGCTCTAATTCCATTTTAATAATCTTCTGGTACTTTACTAATGTGCTGCTGAACATTTTAGAAAAGGAAAAACCTCAACAATCTAGCCTTCCATCTTTGCTGAGAAGCACAGAACAGTGTAGCTTCTTACAACACGCAGCAGATAATGCAAATGCACTACAAGTTCTGTTTATTTCGTACTGATTTGTATCAGTGCACAAGTAGGCAAGTAAATATAAAACTGAATGTATTACCTCAGCTTCTTGCTATTTCCCATCATGTTGACACCAATTGAGTTCCCTTTCAAAAGTCTGAAGCCTCCAGCTTTGCCTCGCCTGGCGTATGTTTTTATGGAGTCACCACTAGCGCCGAGAGCTCCAGGCCGACAGCGAAACGACTGGAACAACAGAACTCACATGTATCAGAATAATTGTATAAAAGTTAAAAGGAAAAAATAATTACAGAAATATTAATATAAATATCACTTTGTCTTCATTTTCAAGCTGCTTTGGTACCAAATTTCATGTAAAACATACCATGCCTACACCCTTCCTCACTAGGATTCCTTACTAAACAAAATACATATTTTATAAAGAATATTAATTATAATTTCCTAAACTTAAAATTAGTTACTCATGCTCGTATTTTCAGAGTACTATACAAATGAACACGAGGGAAACAAAAACATTGAAGACAGACAGCTTGAGCATATGTTCCTAAACTGCAACATAAACCTTTGTTTAAAATACTGCACAGAGGACTATGCAGCACTAAGAACCCACCACGCTTCAGATACACATTTTCACCACAAGATAAACAGCTTCCTTACCTTTCTTTCTTCATTGGGAGTGAAAGGCACATCACTGTCATCTAAGCTGAGCAGATTTGCCTCGCTAGACAGGTGTGGGAGAGAAAAGCAAACACTTGTAACCCAGCAGAGCACCACCAAAGCATTTTGCACGCACAAAAGGGTTTTTTTCCCCTTCCCTCTAACCTTAAATGCATCACATACACATTGTGTATCTATGTCTAAAACAACAGGAACACGAAATGAGCAACAGTGATCAGATGCATTATGTGAACCTGAACTTAGAGTGTACATCACATTATTTCACAAAAAGAAAAACTAAAAGGATTAACTGAAAATAGGCAATGCTAGTGAACCTGCAATATTTTTAGAGCAATATTACTGACATCATGGAAGATTCTATACCCTGTGCATAAATTGAGTCAAATACTTCATTAACCTATAAAACATAATCGTAGTTTGTTCATGAATATTAATGTTCAAGTATGTGGTTTAAAACTGCAAACTTCATAGTGCTTTAGGAGAAGAACCTAATATAACTAGATTTTATCCCACAGCAATTGCTACCAATGTAAGTCTTCCTAAAAATAGCCTATTCAGTTTGGTTCTAGTGCTCATTAAAATATGTTTCTTTAGTACTTTCAGGGCCTGTAATCCCCAGCTACTAGAATGGGGAATATTAAAAAAAAAATAAAAAAGAAAGCCACCCCATGATACTGTTTTCTGTAATAGACAATTATCCTCAAATAATCTTAATTATTTAAATTGAAACCCCAATCACACATTTTATAATGACAGCAGCTAACATATTCTTGCTTCCAGGAGAAGCAACCCACAGATAATCCCTTCCCTTCAATCCTGATAAGGTTACTCCTCTCTTGGCCACAAAAAAACAATACAACTTTTAGCCAGCTTGCAATTGCATGATTTGGGGAGTTTTAATTAAGATCATTCAGGAAGAAATTACTTAAGAATATGAGCAGTTATGTCAGGAGTTCAAAGGGAACAGCTACACAAGAGAAACAAGGATGGAAGTGAAGGTGGAAACATCTCTTAGCTGCAGGTATGACATGCTGACTGCAAGATACCTGTAAGAATAAAAAGTCACTATGTAAGGTATCCCCACCAAGGTCCTAAAAACTTCTTCCTTGCACAATATTTCCCTTCATGTTAAAATTTATTCTTCCTGATGCAATACAGATATCCTACAGTAAATAAAAAGAAAGAAAGAAGTTCTTGACTCATAGGGAGAGATCTGCAGACCCTGAAACTTCAGGAGATAACACTGTGTGTAGAGCTGGGTTTGATATGGGAAGAATGATGCAAATGTCAACACGCAGCCAGTGACTCTGTTGGATTGTCCTGTCATTTACAGAGCACCACAACTCTAGGTGCTCAACAGTAAAACAAACACTGTGGTAGATCATCACTAACTGCTAATATAAATTGCCACAAAGTCGGTACAGACTACTCGTGGCTATTAAAATTTTAAAATCCTGCAACATTTGTTTTAAACTCTCTTTCTTGATAGATTATTCTTTCAAGGGAGGCTCACTCAGCTTTCTCAACCCTTCATCAGAAGACACTGAGTTTAAGGATTTCAGAAATTTTCCAGACCCTAAAGTATAAATAAAACCCTGTGGCACAGGCATGAATAGCAACCTATGGCACCTGCAGCTCTGGCATTCACCTACTGTGTTGACCTAGCTAGATCATCTCACCTCTAGGAACATTCTCCTTCTTCAGATTCAGTTCATCCAAAAATCATGATTTTCAAAATGCTTTTGTACTGTGGCTACACTTTTAGGGTTTCAAGATGCCACAATACTACAACCATTTTAACAAAAGACATTTGAGAGGGAAGGTACCAGACTACAAATGAACAAAGCACTGAACCAACGCTTAAAACAAAGAGAACAACTCTTATGAGGCAGAAAGATATTAGGGAATTTAAAGTTTTAAATGAACCAATATTTTCAGATCTTAAGGAATGCAAAGTACATGCATCAGTCCCAGAAAGGCTGTTTTTTTCAGAGAGCAGAATACATAGCAACTGAGTAATGTCTACTGCTCATGTTAACACATGCTTACAGTTCCCTGCTTCAAAGATGCAATTGTCCTAGGTTATAATGTAGGGTGTAACCAATACTATGTATTCTATTATCATCTTCACAAGCTGTTAAAGCAGGTGGGGCAGTGTTCATCACTCCTACCATGACTCATCCCTGATAACTCCCTCAGGAAGCTCTCTCTGTTTAATGGGCTGTCAAGGACCCACCGAATGACCCATAGATTGACATGTCCCACTGTGAGATGCTTCACCCCAAGGGAGGAGCCACAAGCATTCCCACCTGGATATAATCTGGGGTTTGGACCAGCACAGGGAGCCCTTACCTACTGGATTCCCAGAGGACAGGAGCTACCACTGGACCTTCAGGTGAAGACCAGATCTACAGGATCACTGCTCCAACAGACCCATCACTCCAGGACTGCAGCCATCATTTAATGGGACTGCTACCAACACCCTGACTGACAGGGTGTCAGGTTGCTTTCTGACTCTGTCAGTGGTTTCTTTTTGTACTGTTGCATTTGGGTTTTTTTTAATTGTATTGTATTTCTGACTTGGAGTCTCTCACTGGTTTGCTTTCAAACCAGCACAGCAATTCATACAGACAGGAAAAAACCCGCACTATACCACACTCCCACATACCAGTCATTAATATTTTAACATTGCTGAAATCAAACCTCAGTGGTCTTGCTGGGAGGATGCTATGCCTCCACACTTTGTCACTTTTAACCAGGGAACCACAGAGAGATATTCACATTAGAACATTAATTTCTAACTTTTCAATACTTTCATTAAAAATTTATAACAAATGAATGTTAAGTCTTTACTTTTTAAGGGAAATAAACAGAAGTCATTTACCTAATGATAGCTCTTTCCAAAGAGGAATTTGTAATTACACATTCAAGTTTAGGCATTGAACAAGAAAAACAAAGATTTGTTTTGTTATCTCTAATTACTTACCATTTGTGTAATGTTTTCAAACACTGAGAACTATGCAATAGTTAGTCAGATAGGTCAGTTTCATAGACATGTTTTCACTAATATCTACAAGCAACCCTAATTTTAAACCTCTGCTGACCATTCTAGTTCCACTCCAATAAGCTCTATCAACTACCAACTGTCACTGTTTGAACATAAATGGAATTTCTTTCTGAAAACTATTACACATAAAACCAGGAGGTCGACATACTTCTCCTCAGCACACTGTGTACACTCTTTATTTTAAATTACATGGTGGCAGGCAGCACATTAAAAAAAGCTCCAATATAGAGGCAAAAGAGAAGTAGTAGTATTATTGAACTCAATCACAGTGCCATTCCATTACAAATATCCTTAAGTAAAACCACTAAAACTTCAGAACTGAGGCTCTGAACAAAAAGTCTTCATCAATTTGAAGGCTATAGGAGCCTTACTAACTAAGCATAAAACATCTATATAAATATGGGAGGGTGTTCTGAGGAAGCACAGGAAAAAATTTAAACAGAAATAAAATAGTACATTGCTTTTCCATTCAGCAATACGAGGAAACAAGAAGTTTATCCCCCTAAATAAAAATCAAACTTGTTGAAAGAAAACTGCAGTTAAGAAAATATACCATAGTGCAAATAAATTACACCCATTTACTTGTATTCCTTGTTTTGATAAGGCTATTAAGGAACAAATCTCAGTATGACAGCCAAGAGAAAACTGGGCCCATCCATTTACAAAACACCATGGAGCATATTGAGACATATTTCAAAAACATTTACCCAGATATTAAAAATGAAGCAAATACAAATTATCCAAGACACTTCTAGAGCAATCATCAGTAACACTAGATTTCAGAAAGCAATTTAATCAACATGGTACTTTGCCCATGTTTGCTAAGTCTGCCATCCTTCCATGTCTCCTGCTACATGGATACGTATCATTTCCATCGTTTATTCTCTGATGGTCTACACAGGTTTCAATGTGTTCCCCTGACCAACTGATATTTTTTTCCTATTGTGCTTCCCTCTGGGATGTCCAAGGACAAAGCAAGAGAAGTCTCACATCCCTTGCTCTCTTCTTGACTGCTGTATTGAGATCAAATCTTGTAGAACATCAGAAATGTTACTTTTACATTTCAACTGGACTGACTATTCCATGTAGGCATTTACTTAATAGGAGACTTAATAAGAGACTTGTCAATTAGCATTTTCAATTTCCATAACTCTAGCTCCATGCTGAGTATCAACTCTAGCATAATTTAAAACTTATATATTATTGTGTTGGGCGATCATCAATTTTTCCAAATCTTTTTCAGTTTACAAATATTCTTTACTCTTTCTACATCTTCTATATGATACCTGACAATCATGACTCAGCCCATCTAATTCCCCAAATAAGTCAGATGACACCTTTCTTTTAAAATAATCTACCTATACTAAGGCTTGCTTTGGGAGGAGATCATTAGCCACATACTTTGTGTTCATCTCGCTGAAGAAAAATAATCCATGCAGACATCCAGTACTGACCAACAACATTAGCACAAGTCTCCTGGGGTAACACAAGAATACAGCCAATCCTTTAAGTGCTGGAATGTTATTCTTAGGCTAGTTCAAAACAAACTAATTGTGTGTCTGCCATTAAGAGGGCAAAAAGCTGCGAAAAGGTCAGGCACTAGAATGCTACTGCCTCAACAATAAGTATGAGATGCATTCAGATGCTCACTTCAGATTTAGAGCTCTCCCCACAAAGAAATGCAATAAGATTGCACTGCCAGTAGGTATCAGCACACCAGAGCAAATAAGAATGACATTCTTTTTAAATTGCCAGAATACACACTTCCTGCACAGTATACTTGAAATACTGGGGGACACAAAGCTTTATGCTGGAACAAGTCTATGAATTAAAGCTGCTAGTCTTTGAAATATTCTGCTATGGGCAAAGGGAATTTAAGGGAAGAAAAAAAAAGGCAATTTTCTGTTAAATTATTTGTTTTATGAAGATTCTCTTCTGACAGTGTTCTGTTATAGAAAATAAAAACATTTCAGAAAAGCAAAACACAAATTATTTCAAAATGCCCAAAGCTCACAATGCCTTGAAGACAAACCCACCCAGGTGTTACCAAAAGTAAGTACATGGGTAGCTTAAAACCTGCAGCTGTCTTCAGGGAATGAGAAGTTGCCTGAAATGATACCAGGGTAAAAAAAGGCAGGATCTCCAGTTTAAATCAATTTTCAACTACTCTTTTATCTGCACTTCCAGATAAGATTCTGCATAATTCACAGATATAAAAGCCAATTACTGATCTAAGTAGGTAATAAAAATTCAATTCTGGCCATGGGAAAACTGTTGATTGTACAGAATATTTGAAAGGAATGA
Source organism: Acanthisitta chloris (assembly GCF_000695815.1). NCBI lineage: Eukaryota > Metazoa > Chordata > Aves > Passeriformes > Acanthisittidae > Acanthisitta > Acanthisitta chloris. The sequence goes on along the minus strand of NW_008666496.1, from coordinate 7,974 downwards.
AAAATCACTGAGACATACAATCATAAAATCAGATACAATTATATAAAACATATGTTCCATAATACTTGGTTAAACTTTTTTTTTTAGCATCATTACACTATACATATCTTATTCTGTGTTCTTAATTCAAGATCAGCTGGAGACAGATGGGAAACAGCAGTAGATTTCCAGAAGAAAAAAAAGCTGCTACACTTAAAAATGTAATTTTTCTTTCTGAAGGCAAGTAAAATGCAAATACTGACTGTATGATACATATTGCCACTGTACTTAAAATATATTACTGTGTGCCCAAAATGGATGTAAAGTTGCTAAGGAAAAAAGAAAACATTTTTTAAAAACTAAAATGCCCTTAGTTTGCAAACTTCTTAAGAAGTAATTTTAATGAACTGCTGCTGTAGCCTGTGTGGTTATGTGCCTCCTTTCCCACTTTCCTTCCAACACGCAGTACTTGGCAGAATATTACAAGCTATGTATTCATATATGAATTATTTTTGTACTTCACCACAGGATTCAGCATCTCCTTACTAGAGAACCATAGAATAGTTTTTAAACTTGCAGGTCCTCCTCTCCAAATATATAAGAACAGCAAATAATCTGACATGCATTCTTTGTGCATGACACTTGTTCTTTTCACAATTCATTAGTCGTTTTGGAAATAAATACATTGAGAAAACACCTCAGTAACAATAAAACGGCACAAGGACAAAGTGTGCATTCCAACTACACACACAGGATTTAAGTTTTACCCAAAATCTAGACATGTGAAATAAGCACAAGGAAGAAAAATCTCCAGTCTTTTAAAGTCAGTTTAACTTGATACAGGCCTAAAGCTACTGAAGTACTTTAATCATAACTATGAAGTACTGAGTAGCATCACCACTAAAGGAGAGGTTGAAGCTGCTTGGATACACTGCCTTTTCATTTCCTTACTATGCATGAGGACAAATTTTTTGTCTGCGTTCCTCAGACTTTCACAGAAGCTCCAAAGACAATTGCAATGCTTGTGAAATGTACTCTGCCCTATGTTGTAAGCCCCATGTTCACAATTAAATTTACATTATAATGCACTTCTAGATGGCAGTACTGCTTAAAATAATCATTTATTTGAAAACATTTTTCTTCATCACTGAAATGTTCAATATTATACATTCTTATTCATAAATTAGAAAAAAGTATTTAATTAAAAATAGACATTTATACTTTCAATAACCTAGATAAAAGCATCCTTACTCTTTATCTGTATCTCCTTCACTTTCTTCTGCATGATCAAAGCTCCAATTATTTTTAAAACCTCCATCTTTCTTGGACTGTGATCTATCCAAAGCTGAAATGAGAACAAGTTTTAAGGTAAGTCTTGATTTCAAGCTGAGTTATTAATCAACACAAACTAGAGGAGTAAACCAGATGTATGTATTTTCCCCAAGTATTTATTTTCTCAACGTCAATGTTTAACTCATTTGACAAAGTTCATCAATGTGGTGGTGACTCATTTTCCTAAATAAATGTCTGTCAACATCTTGATTATTAATGTAGTAAGTTAGCAAGCCATTAAAAATTATGACCTGAGGTAGTGTAACAACTGTTTTTAACTGTCTCACTGACATGCATAAATTCAAGGGTAGCTCCTCTGACATGAAGTAAATGCCACATGCAGCAAGTGTCCTAGAATGTATTATTTAAATCTCTAATACCCAAGCATATATTTAATTCTTCCACATTTAAGCAACAGTTCTGAACTGTCCCATGAACATTTTCAGGACAGTAATAAGTTATCCCTCCCTATTCACTCATGATTGCATAGACCTCTATTGTGTTCTTCCATGGTCATCCTATTCCCAGGCAGAAAAAGAAAGAAAACTGACTAGGTTTAATATTTCCACACATGTAAGTTGTTTCACATGTCTGAATCACTCTTGAAGCCTCTCTCTGAACTTCTTCTAGTCTCCTGTACCCCTTTTCAGATGAGGATACCAACACCACAAGGATTATTGAATATGCATACAGCCCATGAATTTTCACAAAAGCAGCATGATGTTTTTGTTGTGTTCTTTTTTCTTTCCCAGTAAGTCTTTAAAACGGATTCGCTGTTTTCACTGCTAAGGAGAACTGCATCGATCTTTATGTATTAGGTAATTCCACCTTCTACTCATGATTGGCAAGAACCACTTCAGAGCCAATCACAGCCTACAAAAATGCTCTTTGCTACTTCTCATTCACTTAGTTTACTTGGCATTTACCTCCACTGAATTTCATGCATGATTTTAACTCTCATAACTCAAAACCTGAGCATCTACAATTTTCTTTAAACAGCTATGCATGACATTTACCCAAGTCAAGTTTTAAACATCTACAAACTTTGTCACCTTGCTATCAAACCCTTTTCTTTACATCTGTGCACCAATGTTAACACAGGATCTCGTGCAACTCAGTTTTTGCCCTCTCTTTCCATCTGCTGCCAATTGTTTCTTATGAAACTTTCCATTTTATTCAGAGGCAACTTAGCCTCTCTCAAAGCCTTTGGTAAAGGACTTTACAGAGGGAACAATGAAATCAATTCTGGTTTTCATCATCGTTTCCATGAATTTGGGTTGCATGGTCACAAAGGTCACGGATGTAAAGTTCCTCAAATACCTCCACTGCCTTTTTGAAAAGCTGATACCTTCCTAGCTACCTGCAGCAGAAAGATGATGCTAACCACAAGGAACACACTACAGTCACCAGCTCCTTTATCCCCCAGTTCCTCTTACAACACTTGGATGAATGCCATTTGATCCTGCTGCCTTGTTAACCATTTGCTTAATGTACTGCAATTTCTTCCACTGATGTTTCATTTTGCGTCACATCACACTCCTTATTAAGAAACATTCTGGCATGAAGACCTCTAAGTGTTGCCAAACTGAGTGCAAACAATTCCACTATTCAGCTATGACCTTATATACTCCAAAGCTGCCTTTAACAACTGGGTTGTCTACTGACCCTCCAGATACCCCTGAAACCTTTCTGCTGAGTTTGAAGAAATACCTAACAATAGCTTTTATGCCTGTTGGGAGTTATTAATAACTTCTTCCCCCACCTCATTGTAACTGTAGGTTAAATCCACTAGCTTGTTCATTATTATCTATTTTCATTATTCAGAAAAAATATCTGATTCAGGAAGTATGATGTTTTATTTCAGATATTTCACCTTACCATGCCAACACTGAGGGGCCTTTTCAAGTCTATTTAAATACACAGCATGCATGCTGCAGCCTCCAATATGGTGTCTTTAAATAACTCCCAAGCTGGCTGCAAATATTTTACACTCCAGCTGCAGCTTTTAGTTTCTTTTCAAAAAGTTGAATATTTTCTGAAGTCCTTTTTGAATTAAGCGTTTCTATATTGGATGGTTTGTCCACTGCTACAGATCAGCTCAGCCATTCCAGCTATGCTCACCCAACTCTGGATCAATTTTCACTCATTCTAGCATTCCTGGTCCTAACAAAAATGCAGATCTGGAAGTATACCATCATGTATATAAATACATCTGCCCCTGTACTCTGCACTGGTGAGGCCACACCTTGAATACTGTGTACAATTCTCGACCCCTCAGTTCAGGAAGGACATTGAGGTGCTGGAGCAGGTCCAGAGAAAAGCAACGAGGCTGGTGAAGGGACTGGAGCACAAGTGCTATGAGGAGAGGCTGAGGGAGCTGGGGGTGTTCAGCCTGGAGAAGAGGAGGCTCAGGGGAGACCTTATCACCCTCTACATCTTCCAGAAAAGAGGTTGGAGTCAGGTGGGGGTTGGTCTCTTCTCCCAGGCAACCAGCAGCAGGACAAGAGGGCACAGACTCAAGCTCTGCCAGGAGAGGTTTAGGTTGGATATTAGGAAGAGATTTTTTCCAGAGAGAGTGCTCAGGCATTGGAATGTGCTGCCCAGGGAGGTGGTGGATTCACCACCCCTGGAGGTTTTCAAGATGAGACTGGATGTGGCACTTAGTGCCATGGTCTAGTTATGACGGTAGGATGATCCTTGAGGTCTCTTCCAACCAGGCTGATTTTATGATTCTATGTTAGCCAGAGTGTTCACCTGAGGTATTTGATCAGAATGGCCACATGGTACTGGAGTAATCTTTATTTTTTTTAACTGGGATAAGAAGTAATCTGTTTCACCAGATAAGTTTCTGACTATTTCATGTTAAGTTTTAAATTTGGAACCTCTATGTTGCAGTTTTCACTCTGTATACTACTAAGGCTGTTTCAATCAGCCACACACACTCAGAAGCTAATTGCTGTACCTGTGCCCCAGAGGGGCAGCATGCTGCAGCACATCTTGTTAGCAACGTCCTCTCACTACGAGCTCCCTTTGGTGCTGTTACACCAGGGCAGATAAGCAATTCTGAGCCCAAGAAACTAGATGGAATTTAAACAGACAACCTACTCAGGTGTATCTAACTTATTTCACTGTTTTTTTAAACCACTGTGATCAGTTACATGTCATTTCTAAAAAAGCCAATTAAACACTTCCTGAAAAAATAATCTGTATTTTTTATGAGGACATTTATGTCATTCTTAACCCCACCCTGAAGCCAGGCTTTTAAAAAAACCCATACAGTCCTTTCATGTAAAACCCAAATAACACATTTTGGATTGCAAAACAAAGTATCTTTGTAGGAAGAATGCCAAAAAGCAGATCAACACCTTTAAGTTACTGTGTGTGGACACTGCTTTGTAAACCCCTTTAGCAGGAGTTTCTATCACTCAACACTGTCATCAAGCAATTCCTAAATGGGAGGGAAAAAAAGTTGAAAGTGAGTCTCCATGAAATAAGAGCAAAGTTTTGCAGTTGAAAAAAAAATCCTTTACAATTCTGCTTGTCTAAAACACTGAAATGAGGAGTGGCATATACAGTATTTAGCCAAGTGCTGGTGTCCAGCACAAGATAACATCTTAGAAGATTTTTTTTGCATGTCTTGAACCTCATGTGTAAGGTAAATCATTCCGTATCAATCTATATTACAGCTCACTAGAAAAGTATCCCCATTTTACTGGTTTGCATGTGATGCTGTATTGGGTTGTGTGCCAAGATTATAGAGCAGATCCTCCTAGGAGATAGGCTAAGACACATATAAGACAAGAAGGTGATCCAAGGCAGCCAGCGCAGCTTTACTAAAGAGCAAATTGTGTCTGACCAATCTGGTGGCCTTCTATGATGGAGCAATGGCAATGGTCGACAAGGGCAGACTGAGAGATGTCATCTTATCTAGACTTCTCTAACACCTTTGATACAGTCCCACACGATGTCCTTATCTCCAAATTGGAAAGACATATATTTGATGGACGCACTATTCAGTGGATTAGGAATTTGCTGGATGGACACAGAGGGCTGCAGTCGATGGCTCTATGTCCAGATGGAGGTTGGTGATGAGTGGTGTCCCTCAGGGCTGTGTCTTGGGATCAGTGTTCTTCAGTGTCTTCCTCAGTGACACAGTGAGATTGAACACCCCCACAGCAAGTTGCAGATGACACAACAGAAGGATGTGATGCCATCCAGAGAGACCTGGACAAATTTGACAAGTGGGCCCGTAAGAACTACATGAAATGCAACAAGCAAAGCACTGCACCTGGGTCGGAGCAATTCCAGACCTGAGTACAGAAGCACTGAGACCAGCCCGGTGGACAAGGACTTGGGCGTGCCAACAGAGTGTGTTCACAGTCCAGAAGGCCAACTGCATTCTGGGCTGCCAAAAAGCAGCATGGCCAGCAGGTCAAGGGAGATGATTCTCCCCTTCTGGTCTGCTCTCATGAGACCCCACCTGGAGTACTGCATCCAGCTCTAAGGTCCTCGGCACAAGAAAGACGTGGACCTGTTGGAGTGGATGCAGAAGAGGGACACAAAGATGATCAGAAGGTGGGAACACCCCTCCTATGAAGACAGGCTGAGAGCTGGCAGTGTTCAGCATGGAGAAGGCTTCAGGAAGATCTCATTGCAGTCTTCCAGTACCTTAAGTGGTCTTAGAAAAAGGAGGGAAAAGGAACTCTTTACATAGGTAGATACTGACAGGCCAAGGGGCAATGGTTCTAAACTGAAAGAGAACAGGTTTAGATTAAATGTTAGGAATTCTTTACTGTGAGGGTGGTGAGGCACTGGAACAGGTTGCCCAAAGAAGCTGTGTCTGCCCCATGCCTGGAAGAGTTCAAGGTCAGGCTGGATGGGGCCTTGAGCAACCTGATCTACTGAAAGGCATCTCTGCCCATGCCAGGTGGGTTGGAACTAGACAACCTTTAAGGGACTTTCCAACCCTAACCCATTCTATGATTCTATAAGGTCAACCCACCACAGAAGTCAGATGCATTTACTGGCCACTCAAAGCCCAACTTTTCTACGAAAGAAACTTTTTCACATGTATCACTGGATTGCCAAAAAAATTCCCTCCCAACCCCAGAATACAACAGTAGAGACTTTCAGGTTTCTGTTACATGCACAGAAGCTTTCCTAAGTCTTTCATCTGCTGAAATCACATCTCTTTCTGTGTGTCCAAGAACTATCCTAAACACAAAACCTAGATCAAACAGAAGTTTGGTTCAGGACCAAGGTGCTTTTTCCAGGAGGACCTGAAGTTTACATTGTTTCTCCTCAGTTACGCCGGTAAAAATATAATATAAGCCTCATCTAACAAATGCACCGACCATCACAACTGCAACCAACTTGTCAGATACTGCAGCATTCACACAAAAAATGCAAATTAATTTCAATGTACTCAGAATCATTGCCTTCATCCAGACTCATATTTAGGTAAATTAAAAAGAATGTTTCTAAGCTTTCTAATCTGTTGCTCATTTGGAGCCATCACATACACTGTTAAGAGGATACAAGTACTCATAAAACTCTGACACAGAAATATTTTTTTGTTTTACTTTTCCCACTGCTTCATTATTCTTCCAGACAAGCTTATTCAGGCTTCTATGCAAAACAGCTTTTTATATTCCAGCTCTAGTACATAACCATGTAACCACAGTGAGGCTGCATTTTCACATTCTGAAGCAGCACTACATTGTGGGAGAATGTCTGATTGCTAACTGACATGTGAGCAACCCAGCCTTGCTAGCAGGGCCTGAGCAAGCTGCAAGCTAAGCTGTTCAAGGACACAGCTGCAGCTGGAATGTGAGAAAGGAGGTAGCAAGACAAGCAGCTCCTGGCTGTGAGATGCAGGAGCTAAGATGGTTAGAGGTGGAGAACAATGATTGGGGCATTTTATGATTGATATGTTAATAACCAATTATGTTGTGTGTAAGGTGGGCTAGTAATAGTAGTTAACCAATGATAAGTGGACACTTATAATAGGTGTGTATAAAAGAATCATTTTTGTAAATAATAAAGTGGAAGCTTTGCTTTATCACCCACATTGAGTCGGCTGCTTGCTTCCCCACGCGGCCTAAACCCCCCGGACAACTGGCGCCCGAACAGGGACTGGGACCAGGACTCTGAACCTGAAGGAAAGCAGGTTCACGCGGCTCGGACAGAGCACCGGTGGCAGCGACCGGAGGGCAGAGGTTGCCTAGACCGACCAAAAGGGGTCTGCACAGTCCGAGGAGGGCTACAGCGTGGATCGACACAAAGACTTGGAAAACACGGCGCTGCACAATCGTGGTGGGACATGGTGCGATTGGATTCGGGAACGCTTACGGCGGGGAAAGTGGGCGGATCGACGTGGGAGGATCGACACGGATAGCAACGTTGCAAGCAATGGAATAAGAGGTAGCCCTCACCTTATTAACACGCTTTTTAGAAAAGCAAGGAGTAACGTGTATCAAACAGGTTCCAGGGCTTATCGCCTTCGGAGTGACGAAGGGTTTCTTTGAAAACCCTGAATTATATTTTAAGGAGCAAGAGTGGAGAAAATATGGGGACTGTCTTTGGGACCTTGTTATAGAGGAGGACAAAACCGCCAAAAAGTTGATGAAATCTTGGTGAGAGACGGTTAATTGCGTTAAACAA
>NW_008666495.1:26119-80193 GCF_000695815.1 Acanthisitta chloris | reverse complement strand
CCCGTTGCGCTCGCTGGCTCATCCCTCGGGGTTTAAACAGCACGAATTTCTCAGGTTTCTATTAGACTTTGAAATGAGAGCGTTGGCTTACAGGTAATGGTGAGAAGACCTCCAAGTATCTTGCCTGTCATGTCGTTACCCGGCACGGTATCAACAACGGATCCGTAACTAGCGTTTCATAGCTTGTCCTGTAATTGGAAAGAAGAGAATAGCTGATTTATATAATACAGGAATGTGTGAACTACTCGGGGAAGTGCTTAGTTAAATTATCTGAGGTCCTGCCTGACAGCTGGCTGGCCGGACAGCTGGGAGCCCTGCTCCAAGAGCAAGGTTCTCTTGGAATCGTGGCGTCACCCGTTTCTTTCCTAGTGATGACCACAAATAGCTGTTAGGGAAATGTGTCTGTAACCACTTTCTCTACCTTTTGAGGTACTTGAAACGTCCAGTGCTGCTGTTGTTGGGCATGCGGTGATATTTCAGTTGTGTCACATAGGTACACAAGTGTAGACACCTTGCTGGTTTTTGGCTCATTAGAAGCAGCTAGATGTTTTCAAGACAGTTAATTTTTTTGAGTGTTTTATAGCCAAAAATACATGCTTTTTCACGCATTGAAATTAAGGCCAGGCCATTTTTACAGGCCTGTAAACATTGCGTTATTGAGTGTACATATATGTGAAAGATTCCTTTAAAGTTCATGTTTCTGTGTTGCCTTTTCAGGGTGAATTGTTAAACCCCTGCCGCTGCGATGGGTCAGTACGATACACACATCAGCTTTGCCTGTTAAAGTGGATAAGTGAAAGAGGGTCATGGACCTGTGAACTCTGCTGTTACAGATATCATGTAATAGCCATTAAAATGAAAAAGCCTTGCCAGGTAATTTGTTTAGTTGTTTTTTTTTAAGTATGTCTTTCCAGTCATTTTCAAAACCAAAATGATTCTTGCTTTTGTTTCCAAGGAAAATACAGCAGAAGATTCTATATGCTTCACCAGCTAGTACTTGCACCCACTTGAAGTTAGTTTTTAAGACCAGTTGCATGTTAAAATGTGTAGTCATTTGATTCTGTTATGTTCTTTTAGCTTTTTGCTTGCTGTAGAAATGGTCTTCAGAGTCTGTTAAATTTTCTAAGTAGTTAATTCATGCTGAGACATGACAGAATTACTCGGATCTCCCTGATTCGCTTTCTAAACTTTAAATACGCCTTTATTGTTTGTTAAAGACTCAGTCAAAAGTTGGTTTTGTTCAATCTCCAAGCTTGGGGTCCAGAGGGCGAGATGCAAAGAAAACTTATGTTGCCTGTGTATTCATCTTCAGTAAAAAAGTAAAAGGAGGTGACTCTTCAGTCTTGGCACAATCCAGAGTAGCAGAATGCTCTGCAAGTTCTGTCCACCAGTAGCTGTACAGAAGTTGAAATGTGCAGTAACATTTTTCACAGCTCCCTTTTAGCAGCATCACAACATACATCTGAAAGTTAGCGCATTGAAGTAGTACCGTGTTCAGGGAGGTGGAGGGGGAACTCAAAGCTTCAGCAGATTTGTTAGGGAAGCCTTAATACCACTTTGCATATCATAATTCTTTAAAGGCTTAAAATTCCATCCTGGAAATTGTGTTTTAGCATCTGAGGAACCCATTTAGTAAGATAATTGTATCTTTTTTTAGTTTTGATCCTATGAGCTTAGAGATGATGGAGCTCTCAAAGGCCAGAGCACTCGGGTCATTTTTCTGTGCCTGCATTTGATTGGAGTTTTATAGAAAAGACATGCTTGGATGGTAATGGCAGTTGTGTGAACGTGATAAGCATTCCTTGGATACAGGATATCTGGAGTATTTTCTTACAGCTGTTCAGATTAGGCACAAGTACTTTTAGAGACAGTTGACTTCAATTTTTTTCTTTGTAAATCCACAAAGGAGGCTTTTTGATAAATTTTCCTGGACAGAACCTTTATGATGTAAAGGAGTAAAGGGTTTGTAAAACACTTCAGAAAATTAAGGTGGTAGATTCTGTTTCTACACAAACTTTTTCTGATGGTTTGGCATGGGGTTTGATCCCTTTGGCTTTTTTTTTTAACCTTTGAAAAATCTTTATTTCCCGTATATCCATAGCAACCTCATCCTTTTTCTAGCAAGGACTACATTAGCAAGAGTTTGCAGTGATAGTATCTGAAAAGTTGTTAGACAGCAAAGACATGCCACATTTGCCTGCAAAAAGGTATCTGGTACTATTTGAGGTGTCTCTCCCAAGGTAGCCAAAATGTCTATGCAGAAGAGCAGATATGACAGAACTTATGAGAGACTCTGGAACTGCAACTGGAGGTCAAATGGGATATTGAAGGACATCTGAAATGTCATTAGACACCTATCTGTGGACAGCAGAATCGAGCCAAAGTGTGAAGAATAACTATTTGGTTTCTGTGGAAAACATAAGCAAAGAAGAAAGAGTCAGTAGATGACACAGTAGACAGCAATGTTTCGCCAAGGTACAGGAGAAGTAGAAAGAAGTGCAAGAGATGAAACTTAAATGCCATTCTCTTCATGAGCTATGGCACTTGGTTTTTGTTTGGGCTTTATTTGGAGCGGGGGAAGAAACTAGATTCATGCTTCTCCTTCAATAGCTTAAAGTATACTTGATTTATTTGTAACCCAGGCTTTCATTTTTAAAGTAAGTGTTGGCCATTTTTAACAGCTCTCTTGGTTTAAGTTTTTGGACAGGTTCTGAGTAATTTTCTACATAAAAGCCTGTTTTAAGGTAACCTTTTGGTCAGTTTTGGTAAAAAGCTAAGGATGAGACCATTTTAGTATAGAAGTAATTTACAACACCTTCAGTGAGTAGTGAACGTACATAAAAGTTCCCAAGCAAGCAGGACTTCTTGTATCTAATATACAATATTTGACAAGAGTAGTTCACTCTCTCAACAAATAGTAATCTGTCTCAGTCCATGGTCCCAGAATTGTCTCTATCAGTCTTTTACTTATGAGAACTCTGTGGACCGTGTCATTCTTGAGAAAAAAGATGCTCTTAACAAAAATAACTTTTTCTCAGGTGAATGCAGGTTTACACCAGGTCTATTTACAGTCAGGTCTATGCAGATTTACACCACCTCCTCAGGTTTGCTTTTACCTCACGTATTTATGGAATGTAACAAAGCATAGGGAGTTAAGAAGTAGATTTTTCTGTGTTTTCCACCAGAACATTGGAATAGATGTGAATATTCCATTTAATATCTAACATTTTCTATGGTTTCTGTTGCTTCACGGCAGGGAAGGTAATCCCAAAGTGGGGCCTCTTTCGAGGCAGTACATTCAAGGAACAAAATTTACTATGGTAAGTGACTATTACAATAGAATTTTTTCCAGTGTCACTTTGTATATTTCAGCAACTACTACTTAATTCAGTCCTGGAAACCCATAGACTTTTAATAGAGGAATAAACCATAAACCATAAAAAAATAACAAATTAACCCATAAGTTAACAGTGGAAGATGAGAACACAAACAAATTGATGACATTTGATAATGGATATAACAGAGAAATGCAGATTTGCACTTTTTTTTCCAGTATCCTTCTTAAGATCATATCAGAAAAACCTATTTAACCTTGCACTAGTCCATTAATGGAAGCACACATTCATGTTGCTGGACTTGCTCCTTATGGTGGGGTGAAATTTGATCCAATAAGATGCAAAGCTATGTTAATAATGAGAAACCACACGCCCCCAAACTATAATGGGGGAGCTGGAACAAATACTGCTTTGGGCAGGGAGTTTTAGAAGGTTTTTGAAAAGACTTAAAAAGGAGGGAGAAACATCAAATGTCTGACTTGGAAATTAAACCCACTTAGAATTACATTTTAGATTAAGAAAGAGAAAGAAAGCACAAACAGAAATATCTTTTATTAGTTTGTTAATCTTATAATTTGTACAGATTTCCTTCGTAAAGGAAATATATTCCTAAAGGAAATACAAACAGATTGCTTCATTTTTATTATTAAACTGTTAGATTAGTTCACTAGACTTGCAGTTAAGCATGAATGCATATTGAAGGATGTCTGTGCTCTTGTAAGATTCAGAAATAATGTTTGAAAGTGGAACAGAGTCATGCAAAGTTTGATAAAATATACTGTGGTGCTAAAACCTGTTATTTTCTGTAAAAGTGAACAGTAAAGACATTTAGAGAATAGCTTTTTCTAGACTGTCCCTGCAGTCTATCATAAAATAGTACATTAGATATTTAATATATCTTATTCATTAAAATATTGTATTCTGGTACTTCAGGTGACAAAGACTATTCCAAGAGTGATACAGTAGATTGATGCACTAATTTAAAAGCTAATTGCATGGCAATTCAACAACTCTTCTGATATCAGGAAAATCACAAAACAGTTATTTTAAAAAGTGTTTACTTATTATGCCTGATTTCTTGATGTAGACAAAAGAAATAAGGTTGCACTTAGTACTATCTAAGCAAGTATGTAGTTACTAGACATGAAATGTGGCTTGTGAGTTCAGTGGTTTTCAGTGGCCCAAATTATGTTTATTAACATTTGAGCTATTCAGGATAAAAAAATTCAATGCTCAACAGTTTTCATGCATTGCAGTGTCAATTTTTCGTATCATGTTAATGTGAGTAATCCTCACTCATTTGAGTAATCTCACTGGCATCAACTAGATAAGCATGAGCAAGTCTGTAGCAGCCTGCATGTATGTGTATGCATGTTGTATTAGAAAGTGCAAAAGTCACGTTCTTCTGGTGCTTCAATACGGAGGTCAGTGTCCAGAAAAAACTGTGTAGTAAAGGTTTAGTAAAAGTTATTGCTGATGACTATGCTCAGCTGGATGAAAGCATTTAGTTTTTGTGGGCATAATTAAGAAGGGGAAAAGGAGAGGGCTCAAATCCCCAATTACGCATTTTAAACTGCAGAATGTACTAACAACTATCTACTAATGCTGCTGCTGTTACATTGCCTGTAATGAAGATCCAGGAGGATGCATTGTGCTATTCAGTGTGTCAGTGCACCAAAGAACAAAAAGGATTGTCCCAGTCTTGAACAATTTACAGAGTTTGAACAAGAGATAAGGGTCAGATTGGGCTCGGAACACTAACCATTTCTATCATTGAGTATTTGACATCTCAAGTGGGATGTGTTTTGAAAGGCCTCTTGAAAAGAAAATAACGATGCTCCACAGGCACCTTTTGAATGTGAAGGCTCTGTGCAAGGGCTGTTGGAAAATAAAATACTTGGCTGAGACAGGTATCACGAACTGAACGGAGATGAGATTCAATGTCTGAGTAGTCATTAGAAGGTAATTAATACATCAATAAATGCCTGGAAGGACTTGAAAAATCAAATCAAGTCTTTCCAATTTGATGTGATGGGGAAGAGAGGAACCAGCATAGTGGAGAAAGAAAGCCCGTAACATGGTAAAAGTAGTGGAGTAAAGGGAGTTGTATTTGAAGGAGTCTTGGGCTTGCTGAGAAAATAACTTTTGTCATGAGCTTAAAAGATGTGTTACAGTAATTGAGACCTAATATGAAAGTGGTGAGGAGGAATCAATTCTTTATGTATGAATAGTCTTAGATATGCTGCATTGAATGTACATGCAACTTTAAGAAATATTGAGAACAGGAGGATCCAAATAGGTATTTAAATTTAAGATAATTACTGGGTTACAGAACAGATTCATGGATTGGAGGATGAATCCATACTGCTTGAGGAAGGCTGGGACATTAAAATCCTACAGATTTTATGTATATACTTAAATATATGGTAAGATTATACAAAAGCAGGCTAATACTTTAGTTTTGACAGAAGAGAGAAGCCTGAAACAGAAAAATAGACATCAGTCATCAGCATAGATATAGTAGTTGTACTTCTCACACTCATTCTTTTCCTAAGCATCTGCTTTTGGCCACTTATAAGGAGAGTTTACTAGACTAGATAGACCTTTTGATTTGATACACTCAGAGTCGTTTCAGTGACTACAATCCACAGATGGAGATTGCAATCTGTTCTAAGTACCACGCTTAGTGAGTTTAGAAATAAAGGAATAGCAGAGGTGTTGGAGAGGGCAGTTGTGGTTTTGTTTTGGAGTTGGGTAAGGCAAAATACATTTCCTGTGTGCTTTCTGGGAAAGATCTGAAGGTAAATGAGAGACTGAAAAAGAGAATTAGGGTAAGCAAGTGTCAGTGGTGCAAAGTAGAGAGATTATAGAAGAGAGCACAGTACAAATTTCATCACTGACATAAAGGGCAGAAATGCAAAAAACAGAGGGCATCAGAGAGAAAATTCTAATGGGATAATGAATTTCATGTTGTGTTGTGTTTTCTTCGGGTTTTTTTATAGCTAATGCATAGAAAGACTTGGAGATAAAAGGAGTAGAGAATTGGAGAATAAAGGCAGAAAAACGGTGTGGAGATAAAAGTCAGTTAAGCTTCAGAAATAGATCTGGTTAGCCATTCAGATGAGAGAGCAAATTTTTCATGGAGCAAGTAAGCAGGTCACTGGTGCATGGCTATCTTCCTAGGAGCAAAATATTTGGCTGTTAACATACAGAGCTGAAGGAGTGCAGGATGGGCATTACAGTGGAAAGAAGGAACAAAGCAGTAGAAGGTTTAGAAGGATGGATATAATGGATAACTAATGACAGGTGAGAGGGAAGAAGGGATAGAAGAATCATAAGCACCAATGATCTGAAAGTCATGAAATAATGAAGAATAATAGATGGACAAATGAACTGGTTCTATCACAATCATATCAAGGTGAGAAGGGGTAGGGAAAATCTAATAATAAAAGACTAGATACAGACCTAGGTGAAAAGCTAATCAAAGCAATGAATGGCTGTTTGTTGACTATGAGTACTGAAGCATATTTGTAAGTGATGAGGAGAAATGAAATTCACCTAAGAGGTCAGAGCAGTCATCAAATGGGAACAGAAGCCATCTGGAAGGAATATGGGAGATTATAGAGTCAAGCACTTCAGCAGTTCTGTTGGACTTCTAAAGTGTATACTAGCGTAATCAAGTAGAATACAAAATAAAAAGGCAGAGCATGCTTTAAAAAAAGAATAGCATTAAAGGTATGTGGGTGTGTGCCCTCATATGTTACTCTTTTATTTCCTGTAGTTTATCAAAAAAGCAATTGCTTTCCTGTTTTATTTTGTGAAATACATAGATTGTGATCAAGGCAGTATGACTGCTAGAATGGTGTGAAACAACAGTTAGTGCAATGTAAACTGTGAATGGTTCTTGGAAATAAATTTTCGGTTACAAGTGTCATCTTGATCTAGTGGTAAGATATACAGATTTTAAGAGTGACATCTTGGTGTATTAAATCATGGGCTAATCACTTCAAGGAAAAAAGTGGATTCCTTCAGCCTATGATTTTCATGGGGCAAAATGACTAGAATGAGGCACAGTGTCAGGTGGTTTTTCTGAGGAAATATATTGAATAACAGTTGTTGCTGGAATAATAAGCATAAATTACATATTTACAACAGATTTTGTTAGAAAAATAAATCCAAAAGTACAAGGCTGTGTGAATGGGAGTCAAGGTTGCTACATATACATAGTTGCTGCCATTTGAAAATGTTTAGAATATCTAACAATGCAAGGCTTAAGATTGTGGGACCTGCATTTGGGAATCTCTGAGTTACTGTTTTTTGTGATTTTCTGTCTGTTTGATTAGATGTTTCCCAATGGCTTGATCTTCTTGCCCAAAATTGATGAAATTTATGTAGTGATCAAAGATTTGTTTTTCCCATTGTCTTTTTGCCTTATGTCAAAAATCATGATTATTCAGGTTTTTAATTCCTATCAACAGAGATTAGTGAAAAATGCTGTAACCAAGAAGTAGGGGTTTCAGCATGCTTCTATATTTTAATGTGAAAAATTGTTAACAAATGACAGTGTGCTGCTTTTATACCTCTTGTCGAAGATTCCTTAGGTCATGCCTATCTGGCAATACAAGTAGCCTGCCTTGAGCACCAAATACTGTTATAATCTCCTGACTTCTCTCCCAGTCATGCTGTTAACTCTGAAGTGCCATTGTAGCTTTTTTCACAACTGACATTTTCCAAAGAATGTTTTATTAAATTAACTTTGAAACCTCCTTTTAATACTTCTTTGTTTTGAATGTTGGTCCATTTGCATTGCAGTCTTCAGTGCTTCATCCGAATGGTTGGCAGTCATACCAACGTACTGCATTCTTTAATTGCTCCACTGGAGAGAGAGCTTTTGCACTTGGATTTGTAAAAATTTTTTTTCCATACATAGATTCAAATTGGATGTTTGGTATTCAATCTGAAGATTCTTTCTTATTGCTGCAGCAATGTGCAGAGGATAGCCCCTGCCTCCTTTCATGTCACTCGTGCAACAATGAAAGAATGATTTGACCTCAGTTCTTTTGAAGTACTTGTCTGAGTCAGAGCACCCTCATTGTGAGTTTTGCCTGCATGACTCTTTTTCCGTGCAGTTCTTTGCTTTTTGTTTTAATTTATTTCATCTTTCCTTTTATTTACTTGTATTTCTTAATTTCTTTTTTTCTGCTGCCTTTTTTTTTTTTTACATGTCAGTGAATTTCATGGAGAATGAGTATTCTAATGCTGTTTCCTTTCCCCATACTCTTTGTCTGTATATGTCCCATTTTTCATATTTTTCTGTCAGTGTCTTCCCTCTAGGGCAGTATTAAACTTTGCCATTTCTGTGATGAGCATATTCCCAATACAGCAATTCCACCATATTGTTACCCACACAAACCATATTAGTGGGTGGGGACTACTTCCTGAGCCAAGGCTCATTTTTCTAATCTTTTATAGCCAAAGAACAGATATAATGAAGCACAATAATTCCTTAGTAGTTTCAGAAAGTCATGAACCTTCCCATCAAGATGAAGTACTTGATAACTTCATGTATATTTAGCTACTCTGCTGACACTGGAAAAATATTATTCCTAACACTACAAGGATCTTGAAAAAGGCAAATTCCATAAAACTGGCATCCAGGAAACTGTCACTGAGGAAAATGGAATTAAACTTCAGTATGCCCTCTCTTCTTTCATGCTAAGGAAGCTCTCTCTGCTCACTGGGCAAGAACACACAGACAGTGGGTCTACTTCTTAATGGAATGCTTTATGTATATCTCATTGCTTTATCTGAGCAATCTGCAATTTACAGTCTGCTATAGCTTGTGGTTACTCCCAGCACATCGCATTCCTCCTTTGATGACTAAATTCTGCATCTCAGTTTCAGGGCTGCTGTTTCATGGGAGGAAAGGAATATGACACATTTTCCTTGAAGGAATGGGCATAACAACTGGTGTGAGCTCACTGGTTCACATCAGAATAACAGGAGTAGACTATAGGAGTCTTACACTTGCAGCCTTTTCCTGCACCTGCAGCACTGTCCTCCACATAACCACTTTCTTTAGTGACTACTGGAATCATGATAAGCTCCAATCATTTGCTGTCACCTTCCAAAAAGGACACTTGGCCTGTATTCTTATGTACAATGCTTAAATATTTAAAATCCTCCTGAGACTTAACAAAGAGGGTCATTTCCTCCTCAACCACTATTTAGAGAGTATTGCATATCATCTCATTGCTTTCTGGATGCTTGCACCAAATAGAAATTTGATTAATTACTGATGCCTTCTGATATCTGTCAAATTGATGGAAAAGATCTTCATATCCTCCACTACTCAGTAGAAACAGAGTGACCTTCAAGTGCATCTTGTAGAGATGAAGTCTCAAGGGGGAATCTTATTGCTTTCAACAACTACCTGAAAGGAGGTTGTAGCCAGGTGAGGGTCAGCCTCTTCTCCCAGGTAAATAACAAACGATAAGACAAGAGGAAATGGCCCCAAGTTGTGCCCAGGGAGGTTTAGATTGGATATTAGCAAAGATTGCTTCATCAGAAGGGTGGTCAGGCATTGAAACAGGCTTCCCAGGGAAGTGGTAGAATCGCCATCTCCAGAAGTGTTGAAAGGTGTGTGGTTGTGGCACTTGGGGATAAGGTTAAGTGGTGAATGCAGTGGTGGTAGGTCAACCGTTAGACTTGATCTTAAAGATCGTTGCCAACCTTAATCATTCTATGATTCCATGATCTTTGGGATTTCAAAATCCTCTACTTCAGCCTGTCCTTTCCTTCCTATAGCCTTGGGTTAAAAAATCTAGAAAATATGTGAAATTGCTGGTCATTCGAGGGAAATGTGTCTGCTTCAGAGTTTCTTGACTGAGAGTTGTTACCATGTACTGGAATGTGTTCAGAAATTTGTGGAAAATCTGCTGTGTATTCACTGGGAAGAGTTTATGGCTGTCAGAGTTTAAAAACCTATCTTTCTCCTGGGCCTTTCCCTCAAACTTTTGTAGATCTCATAGGTATAACTGCTGTGAACCTAGCCACAGCAATTAGGACTTTCAAGATCTAAGGGCTTCAGTCTTCTAGTTTAGACTATTTTAGAATAGAAAGTTTCAGTAGTTTAAAGTTACTCTCAGATATCAGGTGTTCATCACGTGACACAAATGAATCTTTCTCCTCATTGTGCAACTATCATGCATCAGGTCCTCATGATAACCTCTAAAAGGTTCCTTGCTTCCTTGTTTGGGTTCAGGCACAGTTTTCTGATCTGTTTACTTAAAAATCATGTAACATTTCCACAGTGCTATGTCATATGCCTCTGAATTAGCATATCTGAAGTGTGAATAAGAAGCCATGTCTTTGTCCTAGTGTCACTCCCTCCTTCTTTTTCATCCTACCCCAAATTTGCTGATGAATTGGTCAGGTTACCTAAGTACTGAACCACTGTTGCCTCCAACATATGAATCCCTAAAGGTGTGACCCTTGGTTGTCACATTAAATCTGTGAGTATGTCTTTACTCCCCTGTGCTGACAACTCCTTTTCCAGTATGGTGACAGAAGTCAAAACCAGTCTTGGGATAGAGACCTGCTTCAGCAGGCATTACACTGTCTTTCTTTTTTTCTTCTGGTAATCAAGGCCTAATTCCATTCAGTTTAGGGGAGTCACAGAATCATAGAATGGTTTGGGTTGGAAGGGACCTTAAAGATGGTCTAGTTCCAACTCCCCTGCTATGGGCATGGAACCTTGCAGTAGGCCAGGTTGCTCAAAGCCCCATCCGACCGGCTTTGAGCACTTCCAGGGATGGGGCATCCACCACTTCTCCGGACAACCTGTTCCAGTGTCTCACCACCCACACAGTAAAGAATTTCTTCCCAATATCTAATCTAAACCTACCCTCTTGCTGTTTAAAGCTTCTAAACCTCATCCTATCTCTATACTCTCTGATAAAGGCTCCCTCCTCATCTTTCCTCTAGGACCTCTCAAGGGAGAAAAGGGTTTTGTAGAATATGTATGTTGCGTAAGAAAAAGAAAATTACTTCAGAAAGTTAAATTTGATTTACAAACTCAAATTATGCAGGAATTTGCATTAATCCAAAGGGGTGTTTAATTTTCAAATATAATTAATTTTCATTAATAAAGCAAAAATACTTTCTAAAAATTTCTGTATGTGCTGAAAACCCACGATCTTACTGCTCAGTCTGTCTGTGGCACTCAACATCTCTGCAGGATATTGTGTGTCCAAAGTAGCAGCTGCTTAGCTGCCTGCTGGAGAATTCCACCACTGGATGAGAGCCTGGGCTCTTCACTTTAGTGGACCATAAGCAGGCTTCTAAAAGCTGTTCTATTGGAGAGTTGCTTGTTTTCATAGTCACAAGGAAATACCAACCTTTCTGCTTCAGCACTGAGGCTTCCCATGCATTCTGATTTCCCTGGCTGGAGAGATGATGCATTCCTTTCTTTGATCTCTCTTCTCCCTTAGAATCCTCTATGAGTTAAGGCTAGCAGAAAAGGTTCTCTTCAGTACAGCTTAGCAAAAAACTGTCTGGTGTTAGTGGCAGAATACTGGCCATTTTCCCGATGTTTTTCCATGTTTTTTTAATGATATTGTTTCATAGCCAGTATTCTCTGCTTCACTGCTTGGATAAGTTACTAACAGTCAGCCAGATCTGACCTACCTGAAGAAGAGTATTAGGTCCTCCCTTTATCAGATGTCTGAGCCAGTTATCTCTTTGAGTGCTTTGAGCCCTGAGATCTTACACCATGTATATCACAGTCCTGAGATATGTTCCATTAGCTCTGCTGCAGTCACCAGTCTTAGATGCTCTGTGTTTCCTCAGCTCACAGTTTGATGTTTCCCAGAGTCCAGTGAGTGAGTGAGAATTCCATCTGAGATGGAGAAACCTTCCCTGCTTTTTCATTAGGCATCATCCTTATGAGTTGATTGCAGACTTTGGATATCAATAATTTTTTGTCTGACTACAATGACAGAACTAGGGCTATTTGAAGATCTACTTCCCTGTTTCTATCCATTCCAGAGAGATGAAAAGGTAACATACAATCATAGAATGGTTTGGGTTGGAAGGGACCTTAAACATTCTCTAGTGTTATATCCCCCGCCATGGGCAGGGATGCCACTCACTAGATTGGGTTGCTCAGGGCCCCATCTGTTTGTCTGACTACAATGACAGAACTAGGGCTATTTGAAGATCTACTTCCCTGTTTCTATCCATTCCAGAGAGATGAAAAGGTAACATACAATCATAGAATGGTTTGGGTTGGAAGGGACCTTAAACATTCTCTAGTGTTATATCCCCCGCCATGGGCAGGGATGCCACTCACTAGATTGGGTTGCTCAGGGCCCCATCTGACCTGGCCTGGAACACGTCCAGGGATGAGGCATCCACCTTTCTGGACCCTGGCCTGGAACACGTCCAGGGATGAGGCATCCACACAACCTTTCTGGACAACCTATTTCAGTGCTGCACCACCCTTTGAGTAAAGAATTTCTTCCTAAGAAGAGCAGCGTAGTATGTGCAAAATGTTTTTCAAGTGAGACTTGTTTCAGGGCTTATATCCTATAGGACCACTAAGGTGTTTTTCCAAAAATGTGCTCAAATAGTGTCATCAGAGCTCAAGTGTTACTGTTAATACTCTTAAGGAATCCAGAAACAGTGCTGACCATTGGATAGAGCAATCTTATGAGATGCTGCTCTGAGGGGAAGACCAATACCTCCATCATATGTAATTAGTGAACATAAGGAGGGGACTATTGTCCAGAAACAACAAAATGTGACTATGTAATAAACTTAAAAGATGCCCATTTGCAGAGCAGTAAGTGGTTCTTCGATAAGCATGTTTTCCATATGGACACCAGGTACTTAACTTTCATTCTTTTAGGTGCTTCTGGTATTTGAGAGAAACTGAGGATGTTTTTGTGCTGTGTCTGTATTTGTACTGCAGGAGATGGTACACAGGTCATGTGTAAATCATTAAACTGAGAACAATTTATAGTTCAGGGATTTTCAAACACAGTGATATGTATGGATATTACAGCTTTTAATATTACAACCGTTGCTTCTTGCAGCACTGTGAATGCTGATGCACAATATAATAAGTCAGAAATTGGGTACTTTCAGTGTTCAAAAGCATATTGTGCAATTTAATGTAATTACTCCAAGGGATTTCAGACATATTCATGATATGGTTAGAGAGAAATACAAAGTTTCTGGTATAGTGTATACTATAAAGGCAACTATTTTCTTTTCTTTTACAGACAGAGCTATAATATTTGATGATACACAGTATCTAAATTGCCACTCCATAATTAAGCACTATGTCTTACATGTTTTCATAAAAATGGAGTCTTGTAAGTTGGTGGGCAATCAAAACCATGGCTACCCAAACTATTAGAAAACTTGTAGTACTGGTTCAAACAGTACCTATTAGTGTGTAGTTGTGATTATTTAGTGATATCTGAAAAAAATAATTCAATTGACTTCTAAAATTTTGCTGTTTAATTTATATTTAATAACTTAAGAATAAGAATATATATTAATAATATTTTGATAGGAAGATATTATACTAATTCTTATAATTGCATTATGCATATTTAAAAACATTCTAAGTATCATACATAATGTGTAATGTATAAAAAATTGCAATAAATACATAAGATAATTCTTCCATTAGTAAAAAATTTCAAGCAGTAGATTATTTACCATATTCATTTGCACAGTCTGAAATTTTATAACTGTGACTAAATTGTCTTCAAGTGAAGATTTATTGCTAATTTAATTGACTACAGAATCAATCTAATTGACTTGCTCATCTAATAAATTACATTCAAATTGACTTTTAGAGCACACCCTGCTAGATTTTGTACAAGCCAGAACCTAGGATTGTCTTCTTCACAATTACATCCTAGTATATAATATCTTGGTATTCTTATCATCCTGCCTTTTAACCTTCATCCAAGATATACATTATCTTGCTTAGGGACTAGATAAGGTAACAACCTTACCTCTGAACTCAGTGTATGTATCTTTAGCCTTTTTGTTGAACTTAAAATCTGAAGTTTCCTTGTTTTATGTCTCACAAAGAAGGATGTGAAAACAGGATTGCCTCTTCCCTCATGTCGAGCATCTTCCAGATTTTACCATGAAAATTCTGATCACATTCTCTGAATCAGTTTTTGTTCAGGGCCAAAAAGGCCAGATGCCAATATTTGTACACAGTTGTTTTCTGGTGAGGTTGTACCCTTCACTGCTGAAACACATCATTGCCATATAGCAATAGGAAGAAGACCAGACAGTGAAGGTGCCTCTTCAGACCCTGTTCCTAACCAAAAGTGAGGAGTTGATTAGTGCCAGAATTATTTGTTCACCTGTGCATAATGTTGCTGCTGGATGCAGGGGAATCCAGTGACAATAGATGATGATGCACTACTTGATTGCATGTCTTTGGATTCATGGACTGCCTAGAAGCAGAATGGAAAGCAGTAATTACTGTGTACTTTAAATACAGCATCATTAAGATGCCTTGCAACTTCCAAGCTGTACTTATGCAATTGAATTTGTTTCTTCCAGTGGCACATAATTTCTGTGGTTCTTTTCCAGTAAAGGCCTTTCCATGGCCTCTTTTTCTGCAGTCAGGACCCACTGAAATATGCCAGTGTCAGAGATAGTTCCTGATGCACTGTACCATAGTGGAATAATCTCCTGACTCATCTCTATGGAGATTATGTGAATAGTCAATTTCATTTGCTTTCCCTTTGGTTCAGTGAACATCTATGTATTGTATAGGAATTGGAAGTGTTCCAATAAATTACTTGGATAGAGTTCTGTTATTGAATATCCTGAATAACACATATGCCTCAGTTATTAAAGTAGTATCTTTAGAGGTAAAAATTAAAAACTTTGCTTTAACTCAGGTGAACTGTGGGTTTGAGTCAAGGTCTCTGACAAGTGAATGCACCAACCATTAGGATGTAGAATATTATCAAATAAACCCTCTGTGTTTCCTCTTGTACGGGTTGTAAAAATTATTTATTTATTCGTAGCATTAAAAAGACAGAGAAAGAGTAGCCAGCACGTTCAGAATATCCAGCTAGCAGATGAAAATTGAATTTCAGTAAAGCAACTGGAGTTAAGACTTGATAGACAAGAAGGCATCAACAGAAACAGTCAAGAGCAGATGATCCCTCTATATAGTGATTAGTGTCCTGGGCATTTTTATGGAGGAGCCTTGTTCTGTCCCTCCATGCTGAGCAATTGCTTACATGCATTTGGTGAGTGCATTAATGTCATAATAAACTCCACAGTCTTAGCATCATGCTTAGAATTTTTATTTAATTTAAAAATTGTCAACAGTTTTAGCTAGATTTTACATGCAGTTTCTTTCCCAGGAGAGAAGGAAAAAGCAACTCAAGAAATCTTTGATACTGTCTGTGTTCAAAAAGAAGTACAAAGATGTATAGGCAAAACATGGTTAACCCTGCTAAGTGACTAGATCACATGAAAATTGTTAATACCTCCTTCATATAGCTCTTCTATAATCTTGCTGAGGCTTACTTCCTCTGGGTAATTAGAATTAATATGTTTTTTTCTCAGTGTTCTTCCAGGAGTGTGGACCTGGCCATAACATGAGTCTATGCTTGAGCTAAGATTTCTGTTTAATTTTGCAGATCATCTTTTAGTTGCAGAGAATGCAACAACCATGACAGGCTGTAATTTCCTCTGTTCATTAATATTTAATTTTCACATAATGCTATCATGAGTACAGCTAGGTTACAATGAAACAGTATTTCCAATAAAGCTGCAACAGAAGTTGAACAGTTCCTGCTTTACAGTAGGAATAGTATTTATTCACATAGAATGATAATTTTGCTTTCACCAAATATACATATATACATACATATACATATATGATATGTATGTTCAAAATACCAATGAACTAAGGCACTAAGCTTAATTAGTTAGAGTCTCATATGAGTTAAAAACTGACTTGAATAGAATTCAATTTAACCTTACATGTCTCTCACAGATACATCTTCATAACACAACATAGTGTTTATGTATTCTCTGTATTTCCTTCTTGAGGAATGTCTGTCCTTCCTGGATTCCCCTGCCTTCAGATGTTTCTCTGTATTTCCTTCTTGAGGAATGTCCGTCCTTCCTGGATTCCCCTGCCCTTCAGATGTCCAAGCTAGCACTTCTGCAGACCTCAACCCTTGCCTTCCCAAGAATCAAATACTCTCATTTCATGATCTCTATGTCCAAGATAGCCTCCAGCCATCATATCACATCACCCACCAGGTCTTCTCTGTTTGCAAAGAGCAGATTCAGTGGAGCACCTCCCCTATCTGGCTTACTCACCAGCTGTGTCAGGAGGATATCTTCCAAGCATTTCAGGAACCTCCTAGACTGTTTCTTCTCTGCCGTGTTATATGTCCAGCAGACTTCTGTTCTTGTTTGTTGAAGTTCTCCATGAGAACAAGGGCTAGCAAGCATGATACTTCTCCCAACTTAGAGAATATTTCATCTGTATCTTCATTCTGGTTAGGTGGCCTATAACAAACTCCCACTAGGATATCTGCCTTGTTGGCTTTTCCCCTGATTCTTAGCCATAAACACCTAACTTTATCATCACCATCATTAAGCTCTAGGCAATCATAACACTCCTAACATACAGGGCTGCCCTGCCAACTCCCCTTCCTTGCCTATCCCTCCTGAAGAGCCATCCATTGCAGCACTCCAATTATGCAAGTCATTCCACCATGTTTTTTGTGATGGCAGTTATGTCATGGTTTTCCTGCTGCCCAGTGGTTTCCAGCTCCTCCTGTTTGTTGTCCATGCTGCATGGATTGATGTAAATGCACTTCAGTTGGGCTAGTGATGCTGCATTTTCGGGGCGGAAGCCCTAAAGTCTACATGACTGTTCTCAGGTGTTTCTGTGCTTTCTAACACATCAATAACCCTTGTGCCTTTTCTGCCACATGGATCTCCACGCCTACCTCCAGTGAGATGGCAGACCAAAGAACCTTGCTGTCCCTCAAACACTGGCATGCTATCCCCAGACTTATCTCTAGTGAGATGGTTTTAGCCCTTTCCCCCTTCAGATCTAGTTTAAACCTCTTTCAATGAACCCAGATACCTCCTGTACAAAGATCCTTTTCCCCCTTTCAGACAGGTGTACTCTGTCACCAGCAGGCTCAGTGTCATGTAAACTGACCCATGATTTAAAAAAAAAACACAACAAAATTCTGCAGGGAGGGAGTTGCAGAGATCTGCCTGCTGCCCTGGGCAGGAACTTGTCACCATTGCGTCCTGTCATTTAGGTCACTGCTTTCAGTCAGGCAGAGGGTAGGGAATCCTCCATTTCACACATTCTGTCTGCCTATTGGTGTGATTCCAGTTGTCTTTCTCTCAGACTCCTTGATAGATCTAGACCTACTCACCTCCTCCTGGAACTTTAAGCAGAGTTCCCATGCCTGGGTGCACCTCTTACAGGGACACTCACTGCTGCTGGCTGGTACTGGCACAAGAGCAGGGCACACTCTGCAGCCTGGCACCAGAGTATCGGTGTGTTCCCACCAGAGCTCTGTCTGGGCAGGTGCCTCAGCCTGTCAAACAGTCCTGCAGTCTTGCCTCATTCCTTTTATATTTTGGCCAGCAATAAAAGGTAATTACTGATAATTTTTCAGAGAAAGAATAATATATGACTAATGCAGTTATCATCACAACTCTGCTTGTGGTCTCAAGACCTTGATTCTAACATCACTTAAAAAAATCATATAATAAAATGTTCAACTGCTTAATAAATACTAAGATATTGAAAGGTGAATGTACATAGAATGTGAAGATTTTGTACATTGACTAGGATGTCCAGACTTCTGGGCAGTCAGAAATCCAAGATGCATCCCCTGTAGGTGTAGATGTTTCACTCAGTTGTGTACATGCAGTAAGCCACCACTTCCAGGAACTCTCAGCTAAATTGCTTGCGTGATGCACAGATGGACAGGATCCTCACAGTAAATGTTATGCTTGCAGAATGTCCCAAGTAAAATACTGGTCCAGCCTTCCAAGCAGACTGAGAAATTACGTAAAGCCTGAACTGTCTGTATTGATGAGATCTCTGACACATGAAAAGGTAATGGACATTATGACCTCAGGCACTCTATGTGGTAATAATGTATCAAAATGGGCAAGCATTAATGGTGAGCTGCAATTTTTGTGGCATTGATTCTTTTGAGAAAAAGGTGTAAAAGTAGAAACTTATACCCAAAAATGGCATTTCAAATGTTTGTGCGTACTCGAAACAATGTGTTTTCTGCCCAGGCTGGTCAAAAGGTAATGGACATTATGACCTCAGGCACTCTATGTGGTAATAATGTATCAAAATGGGCAAGCATTAATGGTGAGCTGCAATTTTTGTGGCATTGATTCTTTTGAGAAAAAGGTGTAAAAGTAGAAACTTATACCCAAAAATGGCATTTCAAATGTTTGTGCGTACTCGAAACAATGTGTTTTCTGCCCAGGCTGGTCAATAAGTTAACAATATCACTTCATAAGTTAACAATATCACTTCATAAGTTGACAATATCACTGCATATTGAGTCATGCAGGCAACATGTACTTGCTGCAAAACATGTTAGAAATCCTAATTACCTAATCACATAGACCACTAACAAGATAAAGTAATGAACAGGCAAATCACAAAAGGTTTGTTGGAACTAAATAACTGTGGGTTTTTTGCTTCTATATGAATTTTATTCATATGTGTACACAGATTAGAAATCCTATAATGCATCATCAATGACAGTAGGAAAGAACTCTTTCCTGTCAGCGTTGATTCTAGCAATCAGAGCAATTAGAGCAATCTAACAAAAGGGGTTTGAAGTCATATAATTGATATGTTTTCAGGTTAATCATGTTATGTTATTATAGGTCAATGCCAGGTATTTTTAGTTACTTTTATGCAAAATGTGCATTCCAGAATGACTGGAGGGGATGAGAGGTTTCAGTGAGCAGTGTTCATGATAAGCTGTGTTTCTGGGAGAAGAATGGGGTAACCCTGTGACAGCACTTTGGCTTAAAGAATTTTGGTGCATCAGAAACGGGTGCCATTGAAGTTAGTATGCATTTTGGAGGCCCTAAGAAAATTTCCTAGATTCTTTATTACGACTGTAGGAAACCCTCTAGTTTCTCTGCATTTTTTATGCAATGTGTTCTAAGTACAAGCACAGTCTCAGTACTTTTTCGATCACTTTTCTGCCATGTATTTTAAAATAATTAATGGCTTTTACAAGACGTTATTAAAAAAGAGCATGTTAATATCGATTTATCTCAAACATGACAGACCTTTGAATATTTTATCCATCTTTATGTTAGTAAGGACATGCATATAACTGGATTAACTTTATTCTTTAGCAATTAGTCCATCAAAGTGATTGTTTCCTTCAACTTCTGAAAGTATTGACCTTAAAAAATAACAAATTATGTAGTATTTGTGTTTGACAGAGCCCTTAGAAGGAAAAAGGAGCAATGTTTCTGGGGTCAGCATTTGAACTCCAGTATGCCATTAATAGACTCTCAAATGATTTATGAAAGGAAGACCATTGGTAAATAAAAGATTAAAAGAGCCAACCATAATGAAGTGTGAGTAGAAGTAAAAGTATAGAAAGCTTTCAAGGGACAGCCAGTATTACATTAAAATCAGAAGCATTAATTATATTTTGTTTAAACCACCATTTTCAAAGGAAATTTTCACCATCATTGTATATTAAAGTAAAATGCATTATTTCCATGGGCCATAGAGATGGCATGGTACATTGTAACACTCCAGATATGAAGGGAAGGAATATGAAATAGGATCTTATTTCATAGAAATTTAAATGAGGTTTTTTTAATGAATCTGTCTGAAAAACTACAGTATTATCATAGTTATCTAGATACAAAATTTTAATATTTTCTTTCAATTTCTAGTTCTTAAGCAAAAATGGTAATATTTCTCATAATATTTATTTTTTAGGGTGATATACTTTACAGAAGCTGACAGTAAAAGCCTGTCTAGATCTTTTCAAAGTTGGTAAAATACTTAGCAAAAATAACTGTTACTGATTATGGAATGTATAGTCAGCAAATAGCAAAAGCAAATTAGGAAGTCATAATATAATTTGTAATCATGAGCGATTAAGATTTATGAGACAAGTTATATGAAGAAAATGAGAAAAACATTAATGGAAATAATGAATTTAAATTGGGACACAGTAACAATGATATAATTCAATTTGCAATATTAAGTACTTCAATCTGTTATATTCTAAATGCATTTTCTCAACATTAAATATCACTGCATTATTTTTGCTATATTATTTTTGTATCTCTGTTGTAAGCCATTAATTTGACATTAGAAGATGAAGTGATTATAACAACATAACAAGGGATACAATAAGGTAAATGAGGGTGAGAAATCAAATAACGTTTTATTGACTTTTGATACTATAACAGGTATCTTACTCTTAGAAAACATTTTCTGTTCCTATTAGCTATGCTGTGAGTAAGACTTGAGGTAGAAGAAAACAGTGTGACCACAACTCCAGTTCCTCTTTGCAAGCTTTGTTATGAAGTGCAAAGCAACCAAACAACTCAATCCTATGTAGTTTTTCTCATTGCCTAATGGCTAATGCCATCCATGTCTAAGTAAAGGTCTGAGCCTTCCAAACTTATTTACATGTGAATAACATCATAAGTATAGAATACCACCTTCATTCTGTGACAAATATGCCTTTCTTAGTAACATCTTTTACAGTTTGTACCCAAACTCAGTCAAATTTATGGGGAAAAAAATCAAGGCATTCATTTTCCAAGAGGTAATCTCAGACTGTTACAAATCAAAATTGATTGGAGGGGAACAAGGAGTAGGAAATTTCAGTTGGGGTAAGTTAGCCATCAGGAATATCCACAGTCTTCTTGCCATTAGCACTAAGGACCAACATACACAGAAGATGAGGTTCCCAAGCTGATTGCATGTTAGAGCTTAATGCCAATCCATCCCACCCCATCACTCTAAGAGTGTTGGATTCTTATGGCAGACTGTCTAGCACTAGGAGGCAAGTTAGCAGTTTCACATAAAACTTTCTAGGCCTCTAGAATGTCTTCTGTCTTACACACACAATCCTTCCTCCTCCATCTACTGTGGAATGTAATCAACTAGTTTAACTTAGAGATTACACTAATAGGGAGGAAATTTCCCTAAAATATTTCAATTTCTTGGTTATTGATGACCTTCACAATGAGGAAAGTGAAGGACTACAGCTTCTTTTGTAGAAGAAAGACAGTGAATGCCACAAAGGCTAAACCAGTTGGGTAACAGATTTATTTTGCTGGGGTTTTGGGGTGGTTTGTGGGTTTTTGGAACTGTTCTTTGATTTTTAAAGACAGAGGATTTAGGAACTATAAGCTGTGGAACACTTGTGGATTTTCTCAGTGATTGGAGTGGCTCCCCTTCCTGGTTGGCAGCATGCTAATATGCTGAATCTTTGGAATTACCGACTTTATTGAGGTGAAGAGATTCTTGACAGACAATTATCTGATCAGGAGAAGAGCAAAATAATGAGAATACATTCTTTAGAAGAGGCTAGGAAGAGGTGAGGATCATATCTATGTTTCTCAGAATTTTTCAAGGTCAAACTTTTCTCGAAAAAGAAAGTTTGGGAAAACCCTAAAAAAGCCCTCATGAGATGAAAAAAGATAGTAGGAGTGGTTGTCTCAGAGGAATAGATATTGGTTGTCAGATAACACCAGAATAAGGAATGAGGTTTATATCTACACTGCATGCTACATTACTTATGTAATGCAGCATGTTTGGATTGCTTTTCCTTTTGTTTGGTGCTATCTTTGCAGAATAACTAAGAGCACTCTAAGTTTGAAAAAAAAGAAAAGAAAATCAAAATAAGCTGAAGTAAGTTTAGGAACATCTACATTGCTGAAATTGCACTGTGAAAGAGCTGCTGTTTATCTCAGTGATATAACAGTCTTTTCAATTTATTGTCAGTTTCTTCCATGAATTTGACAGTTTAATATTTTTGACAGTTTAAGATTTACTTCATGTAAACGTATCTTGATTTCAGGCATTTTGATCAAATTTAATACAAGTCTGTCTCAGGCTGATAAAAAAAGAAGATAGAGATACATAATCAATAGCACTTTTGATAGTTTTCTGCCAAGTCACGCTATGTAGCTTCAGTTAAGAAATGAAAAATAATTTCTTTGAACATAGCCCTATAGATTTTAAAGGGAGTTCTATGAATTTCAGTGCTGAACTTTAAATCCTGTATACAAGTAATATCTGAGTCATGAGAAGCTCATACCATTCTGTCATGCATCACTTGCTAATGACCTTCCTTGAACTTATAAAAGTGCTTTTAACAAAGGAAATGAGTATCCATACTTGCTTTGCCATAAAAAGGTAGTATTTAATATGAATAGCCCCATTCCAAACCCTGAAGTTCCATGAAATAGCTAGGATGAGTTTAATAAGTTCATTATAAAAAGGGTGCTATTTGAAGATAGACAATTTACAAATTGTTATACATCTATCTTTTTGTCCTGCTGTATTCCAAAGGCTGCAACAAGAGAAGGCATGCAGCACCAGATGTACAAATTAAGCTACAATAGAAAAGTTAATGGAAAAAGCTGAAACTGAAGAAAGGGCAGAGGACCTCATTGTTCGCCCAGGCTCTTCACAGTGGTACTCGATGGGAGGCAGAGAGCATAATGTGGACAAAAGAGGATCAGACTGGATATAAGAAAAAAGATGTTTTTTAAGAAAAACATTTTTAAACCTGAATACAGTCAAGAAGTGAAACAGATTGCCCAGAGAGGCTGAACAGTCTCCAGGTTTTCAGGGTGTTACTGAATAAGCCCCTGAGTGACTTGGTCTGTGTTTTGAGCAGGAAGTTGAACTAGAGACCTCCTACAGCCCCTTGCAACCTGAATTATTCTATTATCCTATGATTATACAGCACTAGGTACCAAACTGCTGTAAAAAAGATAAGGTTTTCATAAAGTAATAGGAAAAAAGAGAAATTATTGCCAGGAGGGAAAACAGGTAAGAAAGCCCTTACTGCAGTAGCTTTCTCCACTTGTTCCCTATTGCAGCTGCAGAAGGGGACAGGTATGTCCAAAGGTAGCAACAGGAAAGACGGCAGTCTCCAAAGTCTGCACACTAGCTCTGGAATGAGTGATGGGGCTGGAATGGGGAGTCTGTCGAGGTAATTTAGATAATTATGGCCAAGAAAGACCATATATGTTAAGGGTAATCTAGAATGATTCTTTCCTTGTGCTGTTTTTCGCTTTCGTGACTCTGTTTTAACAGAATTTATTTCTATTTTTATCTTGACAGAAGTCAGTAAGCATACTCTGTTATATATAAATCTTGTCACACCATCAATCAGAGTCACCTCAGATACTGAAGATTGCCTGGAAAGGTGGACAAAATTGGGGTGCACTGAAAAGAAATGTTTGTGCTGTCTATATTCAGAGCTTCTCCTGAGTCTTTAGGTTGTTTCCACACTAAGTTGCAAGTGTCTTTTTGTAGTGTTAACATTGGTTTATGCAGAGAAAGACAACTCCCTTGGTGTGTCTGGTATTTCTTTGATGAGAAGCAGAAAGTGGAAAATGGCTTCACACTTCAGGAGGGTGGGATGGAAAGGAAACTTGTCACACTAACATAAAACATACTTGAAAGAGCCTTCCCAACATTTTTTAAAAATCTGTTCATTACCCTACAGAGATGTAAGACTGACTTCCATTCCTAAGACTTAATACTTTTATTTTCTATTTATTCAAAAAAGAAATGAAACTATTAACTTTTCTGAAGTTCACAGCTAGATGGTATTGATAGTGACATTGGAGGAGACGGGGAAGCAACTACTAGCTTCACTTAAACTAAAAGTGAAACAGGAAAAAAGTATCTAAAATGTCCGTATCAAGGATTTTAGTAAATATCTATGAAGATATGTATAAATATTAAAATAATTTCTGATTTCAGGAAAAAAGTGGAGTTGAATGTACAATCATGGAAAATAACATTTTTATCTTATGCAACTTTGTTTCTCTTTTAGTGGCAAAGCATTACTATAACACTGGTTGAGAAAGTGCAGATGGTTGCTGTAATCCTAGGATCTCTGTTCTTAGTAGCAAGTGTGACTTGGCTTCTATGGTCAGCCTTCAGCCCTTATGCAGTATGGCAAAGAAAGGACATCCTTTTTCAAATCTGCTATGGAATGTATGGTTTTATGGATCTAGTATGCATAGGTAAGCTCAAAATCTTTAAACAGCACAGACTGTGGTTTAAGACTGTGACTATTTCTATTTTTCTAATTGGTCATTCTAATCGATCACTCCAGTTCTTTGCAGATTTATTCTCGGCTGATACCTTTGGCAAATGCTGCTTTTTATGGTGTTATAAATAGTGCAAAGAGAAGAGAATGAAAGAAGCTTTACTCTCAGGTTCCTCAAAATGTCTTCCCAAAATCTTAGTGGTGAGAACAGGATCAGCGTCAACTTCTTGAAAAAATAGATGACTCAGGAAGTTCAATAGTTGAAAATAGCAAAGACATTATCAAAACAATTAGTAAAATTCTGCACTGTCAAATCTTCTACTGATTCCACCTTGCATTACATTGTACCATCATGAAGTGCAGAAGAAGCCCTTGAGGATGTCATCAAAATGCACGCCCAAATTTGAGTTGCACAGACTTATATAGGTCACTGTGCTAGTAATGGAGGAGAACAGATTAGACAGGCATGAGTTCTTTGTGCATCATAAAGAGTTATGAAACACATAGCGCTAACTCTAGTAACTTGCTTTACTATTAAAAAGTCTGAAGTCATTTAACTGTAGCTGAAATCTTGTTAAAGAAAATGTAATTACTGCAAAGCAATTTTGACCACTTCGGATATTTCTGAAAAATACACTGGACCCAGAAATGTTTAAGTAGGAATCCCTTTCATATTTGGTAAAACAACCTTAAATTGATTATTAGAATAGCTGCAAGTATTTGCAGAGAAAATTTGCATTAAACATTGCATAATTATATCATTTACATAATTTAATTTACATAATTAATAGCATTAATTTACATTAAGCCATATTCTTAGAATTGCAATTCCAAGAAAATCCAGAAGTCAAATGCCATCTGGTGTTTGCTTTGAGATTTCTGAGTGATAAATGTTGATGTTACCCCAGTCTCATATATGGGAATTCAGAAGGACACTGTTGAATTCTGCTCAATATGGGACAAAGAAACAGAGGGATTCCTAATATCAAGGCTTTTCCTCCAACCATAAAGCCTTTTCTCCAAGCATAAAGCCATATCATCTTCTATTGAAACCATCCCGTTGCTGTAAAATGGTAGAGCAGCAGTTCTGTTCATTTTGCAATTTTTGTTAGAGTGGCCTGTTCTGGAATATTTTGGAACACAGGCTTTCTTCTGTGAACCCAAATCTTCCCAGACAGAAAAGTGAACAGAATCTCTAATACTCTGGACAAGTGCTCAGCTTTTAAATGAATATAAAGCCTCAGCTACATGTTCTCTTTGTGCTGACTCCTGAATACCGCTGTTTCTGGCTTAACACTCCCTATTGGGCAGTTTGCTTTTGTCTTTAAAAAAAACCCCTCAATGAAGATATGTGCTTCAGGCATTCTAAACATTCAATTTATATGGAATTCTCATTTGTTGTTTTTTTCCCAGAGATATTACAGTCATAAATGAATCACTTTGGTATGCATCAGCTAGTTGGAATAACCAGTTATTTCAACCTGTTTTCATTTCAAACTATTTTCATTTCTTTCCATTTGTTTGACTGTTAAAACACCTGAACCAAATTAAACTCAAAATCAAGCAAGAACGTCTGTTGGTGATCAGAAATATTAGTGCATTTATCCATAGAAGTAAACTGTTGGAAGATGAGCTACTGAACTAACATGTACCTCACATGCCAATGGAACTTCTAGCCTAACTGGCACCATGCAGGAGCAAAGCAAACATGCAGCTGTCTTCCCCCACAAGATAAACAGATTTGCCTGTAATTAAATAAATGCATATTTTATATTCCTATCGTAAATAATACATGGAAATTTTAGTCTAAAACTGGCTATAATTAAACATATTTAGACACTGTTTTATCATTATGTAGCTCAGTGCAGATATGACTTAACAGTTTATTAGACTGTATCTGGAAGTTCAGAAAGCTGTATAAAGGAGAATTGAAGAATTCTGATGATCCAGATTGATTCAGCCCTACTTATTCTGTGCATAATTTCAAGCAATCTGCATTCTATAAGCTTGTAAGGTCAGGAGTTCTTGTAACTCTTGAAAATATCTATCAGTATAGTCAAATTTATTAAATTGTATCTTTTTCTTTCATCAGAAAGTGAGGGGGTTTAGATGGATAATTTTAATTTAAAACATTCAAATAAAGTTATTGAATAGATGTATGTAATTATTACTTATTAATGATTTTTAAAAACCCAAACAATTTCCATTATGTTGATGACTTCCCAAAGGCATTAACCTATGATTTTACCATCATTATACATAATCTCTTTATCATAAAGCCTGTAATGCTTACAGCCAGCCACAGTTCCTTTCATTTGTGTTTAGTAATCCATGGCATTCTTACTTTTCAACAGGATTTACAGTGAGTGAATACCTATACTCCCACTGTCATCTCTCTCTATTTCAATGAAAAATGTATGCAGATATACAGGCTTTCCTGTGCAGCACATATTTCAAGACCATGCTTGAGTTACTGGTGATATGACCAAGATTTATTCCACCTGCCTTCAGTTATGCCTCCCTATAGCTTTGCAGAAACAATGTGAATATTTTTGGCTATTTGTGAAGTGTAAATATCTGCACTTTCTGAAATGTTTCACTATAATTTTAAAAGCAGTTTGCCTAAAGGTACTCACATATTTATATGAAATCTTTGAAAACTTGCACATAATAATTAGTTTTCACCGTAATTGACTTATATATCAGACGTAGCATACCAGTCATTTTCTTATTAGGTAAATTACATGTAATTTGTGTTTTATTTCTTAGTTTTGTTTTACATTTCACCAAAAGAAAAATCCTAAAGATTACAGATCACTACTATGATATGTTCCGTTCATTCCAATGTACAGATTTTATTGGTATCCATTTTTCTCCTTGTTCTACTCTAAACTTTTCAAGAATTCCTCCTGACAAACAGGATCATTTTTACTTAGCAGTGTTGGTTTTAACCCTACAAATCACTAGTTTGTACTTTCCTGCATCTAAGCTGGGTGTAAAGCTGTTCTCTTTGAAATCTGCTAATGGTCGAAGTTTTCCTAAGGCAAACCTTCAACACCGTAATAAAGTAGAACCACTGCCTGTGAAACACAGAGCTATTGCAGTGAGAGATCTAGGATCTAGACCATCCAAGAGGAGTGAGTTCATTAGTTAATATGAAAGGAATGAATAGCATAAATCCCTTATCTAACCACCGAAGGACAGTACACCAAGCTTTTGCCATTCTACTTTGTACACCTAACAGAAAAGTAGAGGGATTTTTATATATTTTCACTGGAAAATAATCATAACTACTAGTCATAAATGGTTTTGGCATGAACAAAAATCCCTCACAAGTAGTAACAGCTGACTTGCAATGCCAGAAGAACAGTACAGCACCTTTACAGCACAAAAACCAGTTGTATCATTGCGCTTGAAACATGACTAGGGCCAGTAGTACTATGGCAAGGGAGTATGAGATGAGAGCCAATGTGAGGTGTGAATAGCCCTCTGAAAGCCTCTTTCTTCCCTGCCAAGGAACTTGATGCCTAGCAACATTCGTATAACTCCTTAGCTGTAAAAATGTACAGGCTGAAGTTGCTTACAGTGAACACATCTAGCTGCACTTTATATATTATTACTCAGAAAGTCTTTTTTCCCCCACATTAGATCTAATTCTATACAGTTTATAAACAGTTATGTTACTATTTTTAGAGTGGACATATTTCACTTTAATGCTACGAGCAAGTGGTTAAATATTTATTAAATCTATGGGCCCTAGAATAGCAGCAAGACATGACATTTTGTCCAGAGATAAAGTATGTTTCTGAAAAGGGTAAAATCTTGCGATGTTTCTGGGAGGACCATTCCTAAATGATTATAAGTAAAATTAGTGTGATAAATAAGATACATTTGGAATCTAATACCACCAGATCTAAATGATGCAAGATGAGTTGCCTGCTTGCAAAGATATAGAGTATGTCTTGTGGTCTTGTGTCTCAGGGTAAGAAATCCTTTGAATAGGGTGAAAAAAATGTAGTACTTGGAAATAAAATAAAATTATGAATCTCCATACTCCTGTTTTCTGGATAGCACTACAATCCCTGCATCTTAGAGATAAATCCTGAAGGTGAAGTCTTCTTAGAGCCTGAGGACATTTTGATCGGTCCATCATCCTAAAACTCTGTTCCTTTTAGATATTAATTGGACAGAACATCAGAACAGGTAACATCAGTGAATTCTAGCACTTCTTCTTGGGATCATCTGAGACAAACAAGTAATTTTTCTTTTCCCCATAGAAGTGTGCACCTATGTCCTCTGTGCTGTTGAAATCAGAGTATTTGGAATAAATCAGTATTCTTCATGGATTTATCCTTTCTTTTCTTTCTTGTATGCTGTGGAACTCTGAAAAGAAAGGAAATTCTTTGCTGTTTTCTTACAGTTCCACTTCAGTGACTAACAACTTATGTTCTGAGAATCAGAACTTCTCTGGGCCTGGAAAATCTCCAGCATTTAAACATTACCCAGATTTCCTCTTGTTTGTGGTCTTGGAACTGTTGGTGCTGAGAGCTTTTTTATTCCCCCCAGTTCTTTTGCCTCTTCTACATAGATCTTTTGCAATTTGTAGTTCTATCAGAAGGGAAATAAAACTTTTTATGAGAGGAATTACGAAAGTGATTCTTTTCTCCTTCAGCGTTGCCAAATCTGCAACTTTATTTCAAGCCCTGCAATATTTGATCCTTTGTTCAGTAGCTCTTTTAAAGCATATATGACTGACAGCTTCCATTGTAAAGAAAATTCCTCTTCCTTGCCAATGCTGAAAAACTTTGAAAACATCATTTCAATAAATCCTGAAAGCCCCAAAACAGTAAAAGAGAGATCCCTGGAGGAAGCTGTCTTACAACTCTTTCTGTTGTACTTTTGGGAGGATGGTTTTGACTGTTTAGTTGTACTTCATGTACCTTAATGATCCTTTCTCAAAGGCTTCATTCTTTATTCTGAAATATGTTGTCCAGGTTCCAGTGGAGTGCAGGCAAGTATTGAAAATCTTTACATCGTAGTAAATAGGTTCTCTTAATTTTGGTTCATCACAGTCTTGAGAGAAATTGGGCCAAAGAATGCTATGTTCTGGTGACAGGTAGAGGGAAAATTATGCTCATCTCCTTTATCATTTTATAGGAAATCCAACAGAAAACAAAAGGGTTGATCTTTGTCGCAGCAGCAAAACCACAGCTTCTTTGATTTGTAGATTCTGTACATGATCAAATACATTTATCCTTTTAAAGACAATCCAGACAGTCTAGATTGGAACCTAGAAGGTGCATTTATGTGTTAACTAAATTATTATTATGCTAAACTTTTAGGACAGATTGCTTTATCTATATCTGAGAAGATAGACATCTTGCAATCAAGAAAAATTTCCACTAAAATGCTATGCTGTTACAAAACACATTTAGGGTATTTACTATTTCATTAAATTTGTATGGTATTCTGCTGTATTGGATGCTCCAATGAATTATAGGCAACCTGAAAGCCTTACAGAGATGCTGCATTCAGTATCATGTCCTTCCAAAAGCAATTCTTGTGTTTCTTCATCTCTCAGTGCAATCATCTTTAAAAATGTGTTGAGTAGACATTACTATCTGCAAATCACTGCACTTAAATCTGAGGTTTGCTGTTCATGTAAATATTTTTATCATCCTTTCTGCCTGTGTCATCTTTCTTTGACTGTCTCCTTTCTGGTATCAGTTAACCACCCTAAGAGACTTCAGACACAAATCACATTCACTGTGTAGAAACAGGTGATATATAGTCTCTTGGGTTAATGGACTATAGCCTGTGACACCACAGATTGTATTATATATGTGGTCATATATAAGAATATTTTAGGCAAGAAATACACTGGATAAAAGCTTTATAAATGTTTTTAGTGAGGCAGATTGCTTGCCTCTCAAAGCAGGGAGCCAAAGAAAACATGCAATGTTGCTCAGAACCATGAGTTACCTGGCTGGTTGAGGAAAAAACTAGTAAGAAGGCTGAAGCCCCATGCATTTCCTCAGTAAATCCATATTTGAAATACTTACACATAAAGAATGTGAATATAAATATGTAAACACATACAAAGCTTCATTTAATTAAATAAATTGCTTGAATCCATACAATAGGCATAAATATTAGCTACATGGAAGTTCATAAGCAGATTAGTCAGTTGAGGACTCCAGAAAATCTGTATTTTCCCCTGAAAGACCTTTTAAAATATTTCCTGGATCTCAACAAAAAGGTGATTCTCAACTTTTGCCTGCTGAATTTTGAAAAGAAAGAAGAAAACCTATCATCCTTACCATGCTCATCATAGTTAATAATAACATTTAATTTCTTCTTGTTCTACTGATGCAAGACAGGAAAGTCATTGTACTTACAGCTGTTCAGGCTTTCATAAACCTTCTATGCTCCTAAGTTGAACCAGGAATCTGAAAACAGGTAAATTTTTCTGTATCTGTACTGAATTCTATAAAACAGTCTTAAATTTCTGACCATCCTGTTCCTTAAAGAAGGTCCAACCTACTTAAAGATCTACCTAAACTAGTCCAAATCTCAGTAAACATATAGTACTGACTGTGACCAAGGGTAGCACTAGCATGAACAGACAATTTACAAATCTAATAGTAAAGTTCTTTTGCATTGGTTTACTTAAATCTAAATAATTTTAGTTAGGCATGCTCAGATTATTCCAATGTTGGTTATGTTGAGCTTTGATTCAGAACAATTATATTTACTTTGCATGTTCCTGTTTCCCAAACACATGAATAACCACTTACATTGCATATGTACAGTTTGTTTGATTTATTAATGTTACAAGTAATTTAATAGCCTCTGGAAATTACCAGAGGCATTACAATCTGTTATATCTCTATTTGCTCTCAAATTGCATCCATTGACATTTTGTACACACTCTGTTTTCTCTTCTTAATTCCAGGGCTGATAGTACACGAAGGTGCATCTGTTTATCGAGTGTTTAAGCGCTGGAGGGCTGTGAATCTACACTGGGATGTGTTAAACTATGATAAAGCCATGGACATAGAGCCAGAGGCATTACAATCTGTTATATCTCTATTTGCTCTCAAATTGCATCCATTGACATTTTGTACACACTCTGTTTTCTCTTCTTAATTCCAGGGCTGATAGTACACGAAGGTGCATCTGTTTATCGAGTGTTTAAGCGCTGGAGGGCTGTGAATCTACACTGGGATGTGTTAAACTATGATAAAGCCATGGACATAGAGGAGAGCAATCGAATCCTCAGCATCAGGAAGGACATTGTGGTTACCACTGACTGCATTTAGAAACAGAAGTTTAGTTCATCCAACACAGTTAACCTCACCAAGATTTCAGTGTGGCTATGTCTTGTTACATCTGTTCAACCGCATGAGACCTCAGGAAGATTCATCAGAGGATAACTGCTCTGGGGAGGTAGTAATGAGAGTGACCTCAGTGTAAAGATTATGCTCACTGTGCTACACAGATAAGGATTACCCTGGTGTTACAGGACTTTGGAATGTAGTTATGATGAATGGTGAAACCCTTAACACTTGAAAAAATACATACACACTTTTTTAAAATTTAATGCTTTTTATATGACCGGATAAAACACAAATACATTTTTCTGGAAAAAAAAAGTCTCTTGCTTTTTATATAGTCTGACTTATTGGATCTTTTGTCAGTTTGTACCTGAGGTGTGCACAACATAGCTTAACTCTTAGGTCTTTGAATGACGAGGAAACTAATTTTTAAGTAAAAAGATATATTTAAATGTATTTTCTTAAACTCTGACTTTAATCCACTACTGTTATTTTTTCCACTTTCACGAGGATTAAACTGGACCACGTTCTTCCAAAAAGAATAAGAATGGCACAAGTCAAGTATTGCTCCTTTTCTGTCTTTATTTTGTTGTGGTTTGTAGCTCAGTTCAGATATGTGAAAGTAAGTAAGGGACATATTGTCTTTTGCCTTTAAGCAGGAGGTCCAGTGGGTGTTCTACAAAACCTATGGGAAGATGGAAAATCTTCTTTTAGTTCTCCCACATATCCATGCAAGATGTCAGACACAACCGTGACACAGACAGGGGAAGAATCTTGTGCGGCCTCTTGAGTCTCTAAGATCTGCAGAGTGCTGGTGCTGTGCCTGCACACAGAAATTACATTACTGTCCAAGCAGTGGTGCTGAAATTAGCAACCTGTGAATTTTTAGTACCATTCTAACTATAGGACACTGACACCTCCTTTTTAAAAAAAGAAAGAAAGAAAAAAGAAATGTGCATTAGAGCTTCTGAAATAATAATAAATCCTGGTAGAAACTGAAGTAGAAATAATGCAGAGCCTTAATTTTGCCAAGTAATGAATCATCATATTAAAAATGAGCCAACATTATCATATTGTCTAATCAGTGCTGTGAAGTTTGCTTCCCTTGTTTCTGTTTCATGGCAAAAATTCCAATATGACTTAATCAAATGGAAATGGAAATAATTTTCAAGTTAGTAAATAAGCCTATTGAAGATTGAGATGAAAAAGTAGGGCTGAAATGACTCTGAGAGCACTAGCTTAAAACAGTTTGTGGGGGGTCAGCCTTGTCTGGCTGTCAGATCCCCACCCAGCTGCTCTCTCCCTCTCCTCATCAGAAGAAAGGGGGACAATAAGATAAAAAAAACTTGTGGGTAGAGACAAAGACAAGGGCATCACTCACCAATTACTGGTAAGCATGGGGGAAATTAACTTATTGCCAACTGAAATAAAGTTGGATGGTGAGAAACAAAGACAAAATCTAAAACACCTTCCTTCCACCCACTTTGCTTCTTCCCAGCTTCACTCCTTCACTCCCAACTCCCTTTCCTCCTCCCCACCGAGCAGCACAGGGGGATGGGAATGGAAGTCTGCATTCAATCTGTAACAGCTCCTCT
Source organism: Acanthisitta chloris (assembly GCF_000695815.1). NCBI lineage: Eukaryota > Metazoa > Chordata > Aves > Passeriformes > Acanthisittidae > Acanthisitta > Acanthisitta chloris. Next base: position 46,570 of record NW_008666495.1, on the reverse strand, counting down.
CTGCCACTACTTCCTCTTCCTCACACTTCTCTGCTCCAGTCTGGGACCTCTCCAGGGGCTGCAGTCCTTCAGTATAAACCTGCTCCAGTGCGTGCTCTCCTTGGGCCACAGCTCCTTCAGGGCATGTCCACCCGCTGTGATGGGTCTTCCAGGGGCTGCAGTGTGGATGTCAGCTCCAGCATGGTCCCCTCCATAGGCTGCTCCACCATGGTCTCCCCACGGTCTCCAGGGAAATACCTGCTCCACCAGGATCTCTCCAAGGTCACAGGGGAATCTCTGCTTGGGACCAGCTGTGTCCTCACAGAAGTCACCCCTGAAGCTCCCATCCCCATCTGCCCACCCTAGGCACCTGCTCCCAGTACACAGTAAAAAATTTTCTGTTTTGAAATAAGTTGTATCCAATGGCTGAAAACATGTATTTTATGCAGGAGGTGGAGTGCTGGGGCTGGAAAATTCCTTCTCACAGATCAACAGGATGGTGCTGGAATCAGTGCATGCCTTCCCTTTATAAGAGGCTTACGTGCTAGGGCCAGACTCAGGAGGCCTCTGTAACTACACTTGGAAGGGAGATAGAAATAATTTAAGCATTGGCACTAAAAGCTCCTTATATATTCATAAACATTTATCCAATGAACTCTACACAGGGCCCAGCATTCTGTTACAGTCTCACAAGCTCAAATTTACACTTACTAAATCTACAGATACCTTAATGCTTTTTAAATGATTACTGTGAAAAGCAGTACATAAGCCATGAACAACAAAATGCTATCTCAAAAGACCCAGTTTATCTCTTGCACGACCAATTACCAGCACACGACAGGCAATCTCCTTGAGCAACTATGAGAATTGACTTTTAGATTATCTTTGAACAAGTTCCCAAAAGAGGAATTTGTGGAGAAATAAAAGCCTAAAATATGACTTGGGAAACCTGCTGTATCATTGGGAACTACTTGTTCTTAATTAGTACTTGAATGAAGGCTGCTTTCCCAGAAGGACCACAGCTCCACTTGACCAAATTGACCAAACTGAGATCACAGTTAGCATCTCAAAGCACTTGTAATACAAGTATAATAAGGTATTCTGTGAGCAATATACTTAAGGGTTATGTTTCACACCTTTTAGGTACTTGTGATCTCTGGGATTTAAAGAACCCTTCACTGATCTTTTCACAGATCTTAAGAACAAAATTGAGAATGATAAGAAAACATCTTGTTGTAAAGAAACCTTTTTCATTCACATTGAAAAAGCCAAATAATTTTCAGCCAAGGTACTGAGAAAAAAAGACCCATACGAAAAGATTAATAGATGTAATTTTAGAGGGGACAAGATTTCTGTGCACAAACATTTGAAAGACAAATGGGTCTAGATAATTAACAGCTTCTGAGGGAAAACAAAGTTCCAACTAAGAGTAATGAAAATGGCTAGTAAAAGATATGTTTAGGGAATATATCTGAAAAGCCTTTTTAATAATATGATTACTCATTATTAATTTCTATGGCACAATAACTTTGCATATGTTTGCATGTATATATTTCACTATGTAGAAAGCAAGATCAGGAAATGATAAACAGTGACAGGATTAGTATGGACAGGGTGCAGTTATTAAAAAATAATGAAATTGTATTGTCCTGTGAAATGTTTTCTGTAGCAAGAGTGCCTAGTGCAGGATATGAACATTCCTTCATTGACCTTCTATTTGGATTTGTGCAGTACTGCAGTGCTGTAATCACCTACATGCAAGAAAATTAATTCAAATCAGAACAGGTGCAGAGAGGGGATATTAGGATGAAAAAGGACTCTATTCCAGTCCCTATGGAGAGGGGCTGGGAATTGGAAGAGCATGGCAAAAGTCAAGAGCAAATGTTATTGTTCTCAGTTAATACATTGCAGAATAAAATTTATTTTAGGCAAAGGACAAGCCTAAGACAGCACAAGAACTCAAGGACACAAATAGATCAGAAATAAATTTAGCTAGAAGTTCAAGGTAGTTTTAAAATATTCATGGAATGAATCACAGACAACAATTCAAGTTGGAAGGACCCGTGGGAGGACATCTAGTCCAAGCTGCAGACTCAGCTCTGAGGTCAGATCAGGTTGCTCAGGGCTTTAAGCAGTCAGGTTTTTAAAATCTCCAAGGATGGAAATTGCACAGCCTCCCTAGGCAACCAGCTCCAGTTCTTGACTGTCCCCAGAGTGAAGAATTTCCTTTTATCTATCTCACCTCTTCCCTTGTTACAGCTTATGTCCACTGCCTCTCATTCTCCATTACTATCCCACTGTGAAGTGAGTGGCTCTGTCTTCTTGATAACCCCCTAGCAGGGGGTCATGGTAGGCTGCCATTACGCCTCGCCTGGAGCCATCTCTTCTCCAGGCTGAGCAAGACCTGATCCCTCAGCATCTCCTCACAGGGCAACTGCTCTGGCCAGTGCTCAACCAGCTTTGGGCTCTTCTGACAAACTTGTTCCAGTTACTTCATGTCTTTCCTGTATAGGGTTGCCCAGCTTGCCACAAAGCACCAAAGGATGTAAGAAATTGGTGCTGAAGACAAAGAAAGCATTAGGGATGGTGGCCTTATCTGTGTCCACTACCATGAAATCACTCATTCCACTAAGCAGCAAACACACAGCTCCTTGTTTGGACTTCTGCAGAAGCATGTACCTAATGGACATGCAAAACTCACTGTTGACCCAACCCCAGGACCAAATTACAACATGAGGTGAAGTCTTGCTTGACGTTCCAAACAGGAAAACCAGTGGAAATCAGACCTCATGTCAAACCTGCATTTCAGTCACCATTCTGTTTGAATATTAAAACCATAAGTGAGAGAGAATCAAGGTCCAGCACAAACCAAAGGTTTGCACCACCACTTCTGGCAAGTCAGATTTTTTTTCCCATTTTCCTTGCATTAGTTCCCACTGACAGTAAAACAATGGACTACAGGCAGTGTAAGGACAACTTTTGAGTTTCCCTTTTGGGACACAGTAGAAATAGCAAGAATTGTAGGTGGAATGGCCCACACATTCTTATCACCTTGAAAGCAAGGAGAAATCAGATTCTGCTCATTCAAGGATAGCAGTGTTGGCTGCTTAAACTGAATATCACTATCCCAAAACTGTAAGTGGTGAAACACAGTCTTACAAGGCTCTCAAGGCAAAGCCATTTCCAGTCACTACTGTACATATAAGGTTAAAAAATGTATAAGTAAAAAAAAACCAAAAAAGAACAAAAACTCCACCAGCCTTATAACAAATAATTACTATTAAAGGCGTGTAGTTTAGGGAGTCAAACTCCGTGGAGGTCCTGAACTGGACAAAGTCAAGAATTCTTCTGAATATCAATAAGAAAACCAATAGAAACAAAATTAAGCTGCTTCATAAGCAGTTTCTTGACCACAGAAGGCTAATATGATGGGAGCTCTACAGAATAGCTCCCTGGATTCTCATTTCTTTACTTTGAAATGATATTTAAAATTCAACTTACTGTTAAAACAAGTCATGTAATATTTAAAGGAAAACTTTTCACATATTCTCATCTTGAAACTGTGTATAATCAGTATTAACTTGCTCTGGTGTGTAAATCAAATTCAGCAGTTCAAATTGTACTGTGAAGAAACAGACAACATGCTTACTGAACTCTGCCAGTCTCATGACACTCTGGACCAAGCCACGGCAGTTTGACAGGGATTTTTTTACTGCATTCATAAGATTCCCCTGGAGCCCATCATGATTGCAAAGAAAACTGCTGTTAGTGCCTCAGGAATTGCTTTGCAACTTGAACTCCATTGCAGCAGAAACTTTGAGGAAAGGGTGTATGTGGTTTTGTTGTTCACATTTCATACTAGATGCTTGTTAACATTTAGGGGTTTTTTAACTACAGAATGTCTTAGTTTATTGCATCTCCATTCTGTAAATGACATATCCATGGACTGGCTACAAATACTGAAATCTACCTCCAATCTACATACATATACAATACAATACATTTATTACACAGTACAATACAAGTGAGCGTTACTGTACTGCAAAGCATACTTCTCCCTCTGAAAACTTTACAGGTGTTTTATAGAGAAATGAAGATTTCTAGTGGATTGAATTTGAAAATCATTTATTAATCTGTCAGATCCATGACTGTTGATTGTGTACTAAGGAATATGAATGTTTTCTAATGATTGAAAAACACAAACTGTTTGCAGGTTTTCTGAAGAGAAATGAAGGTGCTCTTTAAAATATTTCATCTTTCTTGTTTGCCTTATGTAAAAACTTTCATTTTAATAAACCTCATAATACTTTCTAAAAACCCTAGTGAGTTACCAGTTCCTAGAAATACCTGTTAGCTGTTGTGTAAGAGGAGGTAAAGCAGTGTTCAGGACTGAATATACTACTTAACAAGGTCACCAAAAATATCCTCTAAAAATAGCAATGTTTGTATTTTATGCATAAAAAATCAGAAGAGAGGTTATTTTTCTTTCCACATTCAGAAATTTGTCGGGTGGATAATGACATCCTCCAAGATTTAAGAAAAGAGAATTATAATATGCTGTGGCGTTCAACGACAGTCTGTATTAAAGGTGATGCATACATCAAAACCAGTTGCATGGCAAAAAACCAGAAAGGAAACACTAGGAGACAAGCCTCTGAGAAGCATAAACACCTTTCAAAGATCACCTGCAGACAACAGAAAACTAGCAATCATTAGCATAATTTCCTCCTGCTGTGGCCAGTCAACTATCCTGCAGGCATGAAGATGCTCCTGCTTAATGAACTATCTCCTGGCAGACTGAAGCTATGCTTTGCCCTGGAGTCTCCTCATGTACAAACTCTAGCTGAATTTGACCCTGGCTTGTTACTATTTGCTCCCTTAGTTCAGAAGCAGTGGGCTTGAGGGGCTGTCCTCTGAAGGACAGAAGACCTATCAGCTGGCCAAAAAACTGTAAAAGCCTCATAAAATGACATTTTCATCAGGAAGCAGCTGGTTGGAGCCAGCTTGTTTTAACACCAGACCAAGCAAACCATACTGGCAGGTCCATGCTGGCAAGTCTGTCTGAATGCCAGAATTCAGGATCAGCCATGGGCAGAGTCCAGAAATGGCATTGAGGTTATCACAGGAACAAGAGTTAAGGTGAATGAAAGGGGCTTGGACAATGATGGCATAGTAACCCAGAGAACTTCCTTCAGCATCTACTGCTCCTTCCTAGCTGGAAACATTGCTCTGTCTTACATATGAAGCTGAAATAGGAACAGCCAAACTTCTGAAAGCAAAAATTATGTTGAATAATTCATCCAAAGGTCCCAGTTTCTAGGCCTGACCACTACTAGTTCTTGAGGAAATAGGAGTTCTCCCCTACCTTATTTTCTACTTTTTCCCTGCCAGTTTTGAAGAAAAATTCAAATTAATTAATTTGAGTTATTTAATTTCCTCCATTTGAAAAAAAAATGAGGGAAACTTTGGGAACTTTGTTTTTCTAAGGGAGCAAATCAAAGTCACCACACGTCTTATACAAATTATGCTACAATTCAAAATGTTGAACTGAAGCAGCTAAGACTTTAAAAAGATGGAGACACTGAACACCACAGTAGGAGTCAAGCTGAACATGATGTTCCCTCTTGCCATGCCCTTGCAGTAAGGCTTCACCTGCTGCAGCACTGCCTTCCAGCTGCTTGGGAACCCACTCAGTCTGTGGAAGCCTCAGCAAGCTCTCTCTCTTCTGGAATGGCTTTGGCTCTGCTCTCTGCTGCAGGCAGGACCCTCTGGTAAGTCCTCTCCTGCATGACTGCAGCAGGTGTCAGCCCCTCTTTACCTTTCTGCTCCGTTTCAGACATCCCTGTCAGCAGAGCTGTCCCTGAGGAAGGTGTCCCCTCCTTCCCCCAGGAGCATGTCAGCCAGAAAGCTGTGGTCACAGCTTGGCAAACAGGCAGCTGTGCTCCCTCCTGCCCACCACAACCCATACACTGCACAGTAACCTGAACGAGCAAAACAGTTTTACCATTGGGCACAAACATGTGAATTCCTCTGTGTAGATGCACAGATACACTTGTCTGAGTTTTTTTCTAATGCAACTAGCCAAAATGAATAGTGTCTAGAGACCAGGATAGGGACAGAAATTCAGTGCCAACTGCATTTCTCCCATCCAGGAATATCCCCGAACATAACTCTTTCATGGCTCTTATAAAGAAAGCAATTAAAACCAGATTATGCGTAAATAATTTTAATATAATATGTTTTGGCAGTAGGTCCCTGATGTACTGATCTAAAAAAGACAAGAAAATCCAACATCCAGGCACAGACTGGCTCCATCTGGGTAGTGTTTCTTGTTAAACTTTGCTGTCTCCTGTCCTAGGCAGATTCAGCTTGTATTCATGAGCTTCAGAATGAGCTTTTACACTTTCAAATGGAAGGTCTTCTGTACATGGGCTGATTTTAGCAATACATTTCAAGCTGCATTCAGCACACAATGGGGTGGGGTGTTCTTTCCCACTAAACACATCTGGGCTATCACTCACTCCCAGACATTAAGATAATTTATCCACATCCCACTTTGTCACTAATGACAATTTGGCATTTGTTCATGAAACAAGAGTTTCTGAGAGGTCTGTTCAACATTTTTCCTCACATCAAGTGTTTATCACCTTCGTAGGATATTAATTTGGGTGTTACATATTTAATAAAGCCCTCATTTACTCCAGGGGAGAAAAGTGTGCTTCATGTTGTTTGTCAATTAAAACACTTTTTAAAAAATGCAAAGACAGTCTCAGTAAGTAACAGCCCCTAATGACCCATCCACCACTTCCAGTCATTCATAAGGATAAATTAGTTTTCCTGTCCTCTTCCTGCATTCTCATGTTTTCTGCGACAGTTTCTAACCCATCACTCAAGCAAAGCCCCAGACACCCCGTGCCTCACATCCTGAAAGATGTGTGCTTTGCATTACAGGACAGTTCTAAACTCACCATTTAGGTCAAACCAGCATTCACTTCTTGCACCTTCACCCTGACAGTGGAAGGGGTAAGGGTCAGACGGTCTCTCCCAACCCACCCCCAAGATGGGCCAAATACTGCAGTTAGGGAGGTATGTGTCAGCATTTGCCCATTTCCCCAGCTGACATGGGCTCTACTCATGCTATAGCAGCCTCAAGAGCTGAGGTGCATTGTGCCCTACAAAAACCATCAGATGCCAGCAGCTGTCCCCTCATGTACACGGAAAACATGACTAGCCACTGCACAATTCAGCTGAACTGGTTTCATTCTTTTGCCACATCTCTCTGCTCAGCCTTTCCTTTCTCATCAGCACACCTTGTTCATCTTGCCCCATACATGGAAAAGTGTAGTGGCCCCACCAGAAAGAAAAAGGAAAGTTACTTGTAAACAGATTTCTTGGATATAGAATTTGTTCCTTTCCCCACCCAGGCCCATTGCTATGTGCTGCCCTTTATTCTTGGATATAGAATTTGTTCCTTTCCTCACCCAGGCCCACTGCTATGTGCTGCCCTTTGGCAGCAGCAAAGGAGCTTTTGAGCACTGCATACTTTTACCGCAGCCCTCTGTGAACTCAAAAACCAGCCTGTGAGGATGCTGCAGCTCAGGAGAGGGACTGCATTCAAAGCCTAGTTCTCAGGGTGGTTTTGGATCTGATTTGTCTGCTGCCACCAGCCAGTGGCAGGAGCGCTCTGCCAGGAAGGACATACTGAGCTCCCTGGCAGTGGACAGACCGCTTTCCTACCCTGCTAGCGACTTCAAGCCTAAGGATGCCGAAATATTCCCTCACTCCCTCCATGCACAAGCCAGCAAGTTGACAGTGTGAATCAGCTGGTTGAAGAAATCGCAGATAAAGCACAAAGTCTCTTCAGCTGAGTCAGTAAGTGGCTAAGGTAGCGCAGAAAAAACGAAGTGGATTGATGGAAAGGGACAGTGGCGAACAGGAACCTAGGCTTTCACCCTGGCTCCAGTGGGGACTTTTCACTCACTTTGTTCCTCTGTACCTGGATTACCTTCACCCTTTGTGTAGTTAGATTAGAGTTTAGATTCTTAGATCTTTTTATTTTATTATACAGCTTTCTCTCTCTGCATACACAGCATATCACAAGGAGCCTCTGCAAGGCCTTTAAAAGCCTAGCTAAATGTATCATAATGTAATACAGCAGCATCCTTACTCAAAATCTATGGGATAACACTAAACCTGTACTAAATACAAATCCAGAATTTTATGCTGGCTGGAATACAGTTAATTCGATAAATAAAGATACAGCATAGAAAAACATATGCAGATTCAGTAATACGGATTTACTGTTTCCAGGAAAACATTTACAGTAACACACAAGTGTATTGAAAATCTGGTTCTAATGCACATGTTCAGATGTCAAATTTAGAAAGAAAATATAAAGCCAGTGATCAAGATTTTGAGGATAGACTTGGTAAGGAGAAAACCCTCAACATTTGTATAGAGTTTTCCTTTATAAAATAAAGGCATATTTCTGAAAAAATGTTCACCCAGATTTTATGAAGAAACTTTAGACCCTAAAAATAAAGGCATATTTCTGAAAAAATGATCACCCAGATTTTACGAAGAAACTTTAGACCCTGTAGCATTTTAGCTCTTGCCAGTGTAGGCCTCTCTGCTTACATGGAAGTCTCTTTCAAACTGAGCTGCCATTTGCTCGTTTGGATTTTTGTTTTTTCCTTTTGTCTTGTTCAATTCAAATTCTCAAGTGGTTTCACAATGACGAAACAATTCTACTGAGCCAAAGTGGAAGACAGCCAAAATACCCAGCTAAAGAGATTTTCAGATGAGCTGGGGGAAATTCATTATGCTGAAGGTACATCATTATTTTCAGTAGCATTTGGTAAAGTGGAACAGGCAGTAGGTGATTATTAATCATAGAAACATTAGCACTTTGGCTCCTCTATGCAACCTTTCCTCCTCTGCTTTAGTTTCTCTGAAGTCACACTTGCTCTGCGCTATTATTCTTGGACTTATGTTGTACATACTATCTTTGCATCAGCAGTGATGGAGAAGTTTCCTCTGCAAAAGTAAAGCCAAAGATGCTGCTGTTATACAAAAGCAAGCAATAGTGCTACTTTCACCCAGAACACTGAGAATGCAACAACCCATGGAACAGAGCATGTTATAATTGCATATATTTTCGAATTGTATATTAAAAAAATAATCATAGAATGGCTTGGGTTGGAAGGGACCTTACAGATCATCTCATTCCAACCCCCCTGCCACGGGCAGGGACACCTTTCACTAAACGAGGTTGCTCAGAGCCCCATCCAACCTGGCTTTGAACACTTCCAGGGACTTCTCTGGGCAATCCATTCTCACTTACAGTCTAACCTTTCCTTGGTCTCATCTGCAAGTTAGATAAATCTGCCTTGATGGTATCTGGAAAAGGGGATAACTATACTTACTTGTGAGCAGTCACTTATTTGTCCTCTACTGCAGTATGAAGTCCACAGATTAACAGCAGTGAATTGCATACTGCTGTCTGAAGGATAAATTAGAGCAGAAGAGAGGAATACTACAGGGAAGAGGTTCTACTTTTTCTAGAGAGCCTTTATCAAATCACAGTATATATAAGTGCACATTCTATTAAAAGAAGACCAAGAAATACAGAAAAACACCTGTAGGAACCTGAGCTCAGAGCCAGGCTGCAAGAAAAGAAGAACAGAAGCATCTCATGAAAGTTTCCCTATGTGCACACTGCAGATCCATCAGTAATGAATGGCTATTGTTTTGGAAGGAAGATAGAAGATTCAAAAATATGAATGGTTCATGCACCAGAAAGGAAAAATGTGACTTTCAGTAGTGACAGAGCACAACTATGTCTTATTGGACCCAGAAGAGACTCCCATGTGGCTTATTTAGTAAAAACCATGTTAGCCATCTATGTGTCAGAGAGAGCATCAGTTGTCCCTGCTGCAATGAGCTTGAGTCTTGACTTTTACCAAGCAATAATTGTAAAACTCCAACCACCTGTATGCCAGCTACTTTGGGACAGTGAAATACTTGTCATACTTCAACTATGCTACACTTTTTAGACTGTTTGAACCTACCTACATTAAATGTCTACAAGTCAGAATTATTAGACCCTGACTGTAATTGCTGTTCTGGCATTGAACATCTGTTCTTTCTTGCACAGCGGCCAGAGGCTGATTCATTCCCATAGAGCTCACATTTCAGTAGAGGAGGAGACAAACTAGTAGACAGCAGTAGAGGACAATGTGCTAAGAGATATGCTGTGACCTTCCTTCCCTGCCCAACTGTTTTAAACAGACATTTGAATGTTAGGTAGGATAGATATGAATTTTGCTACAGATGACAGGACAATGGGTTCTTTTCCACATAGGACCTTCCTTCATTGATGTTATTCCTGAATCAAAGCTCAGGCTTTGCAGTCTGCAAGCAGATTGGGTTACCTGATGACTAAGGGGTTCCTCATGAAATCTGGGCTGGATTCTCAGTGTACCTGCCCACATTTGCTTATCCCTGAAATCTGAAAAACAATTTAACCTTGATAAACCACAATATCTTACACATTCCACAGTCATTTTGCCTGAAAAGAAGAATTATGTCACTATCAGCAGTGACAAAAACCACAGAAGCAGTGCAGAGAAGCAGCACCAGGTGAGGCAATTCATAAGGTTAAAGAAAGCGGATGTGTGCTGGACTGCTGCTTAATACAGGGGCTGCAGCCTAATATAGATTTAGACTTTTGCAAATCACAGCAGGATTGTCTCAGTTAAGACACAGAATTCTTTCCCCATCACCAAGAAAATGGAAGGGTAAGTTACAGGTTTTTTTCCGATTGATTCTTCTGGATGGCAGCAGTGTCTGCTCTCTCCATTGTGAGAGTGATGCAAAGACCTGTAAGAAAACCATCTCCACTCCCCCCTGCATCCCCCATTCCTGTTGCATTTCAGAAATAGTCAGTGACATCCAGTTTGTCTGACCGGTATTTTCTCCTCTAGAGCCAGATGTAATTGAATATTGGATGCATTAGCAAGCTCAGTATCTAAATTGCATACAATTTGTTCTTTGAAAAAAATAAAATTGATTTGTCTATTGTGCAATGCCCTCTTGAAGTTAGGTTGATTAAGCCAGTACCATTTGTTGCGCAGGGATGAGATATTTTCTGCCCCGAATAAGCTGGGCTGGAAGATTTGGGCCTTATATCTTCTTGGGATGATCAGTTAGAGATGTAAAATCACAGAGCCAGTTAGTGCTTGTCTGCTGTGACTGAGCTTAGCTTGACAGCTGGCCAGCCTAATGGTAAATGTGCTAATCACGATAAAAGCAGGGCAATTAATCAGAGCACAGCAAGGACACGGAGTTAACAGTGCTGAAAGCAAGCAAAGGAAACCTTCCCACATTACAATACATACTTTTCTTCCCTAGAGAGCTTTAGGAATACCTATTATGGAAATGTTTACTTCAGTAACATTAGGGGGGAAATGGTGCAGTGACGCTGCTGATGGTTATAGCCTGACGTTTTACAAGGGAAGCAAGCAGTTATCTATACACAGGGACACCAGTAAAAGTATTTCCTACCTTTCCTGTGATGGGTCTCATAAGAAAAATTAAACCAGAAAAGCATACACAGTATGATTCAGAAACTGACTTGCTATAGCAAGGAAAGGCCTTTTCCTATTGAAGTCAGAGTGAATTGCATGTGGCTAATAATTATAAGACACCTTTTGGTGAGCTGCAATGATCCATGGAGTTAAAAGGATTGCTATTAAAGCACATGAGATTCCTGCTAATGCTTCAGGTAAAAAGCTACCACTTTCATACCTTAACCATAGCTACTTAGCAGTTTTTTATTTTTATTTTTGGTAGAAATACACTATCTACTTAAAGGAAGAAATATCCTCTTGAAACAAAGGCCTGAGGAGCCTCACTTCAGCATCCAGCTCTTGAGCGAGTCACCAATGCACTCAGAGAGAGATCTGGGTGGGAACACAAGATGTGCTGCAGCCTTTCACACACACCCCAAAGCCAAATACTGGCCTGGTCCCTCCATGTACACGTGGAACCCTGCCCTGACCGATGAGCAGCTGGCAGGAGGTCACACATAGAATTACCAGACTGGACAGTGATGAGCTCAATGAGGAAGGGGAGCAGCATAGACTCCTAGCAAACTGGCAGAGGTAGGGGGTCTGCCTGAGCTTTTAAGGGCTGGTTCTACTCACCTGGCATAGCACTGGCTAGGAGAGGATGTGATTTGAAAACCGAACATCCTGTGTGTAATCAGTTGCACTAGCCCTGGATTTTGCTGCCTGTGACCATAAGGACACTGACTTGATAGGTTTGTTGTTTTTCTGAAAAAAATGTTATGCAGACTGAGACAGAGCAAATTACAGCACTATTTCACATTTCACCCAGAGTCACTGGACTTTGAGCTCTTGCCAAACCATTTGCCAAGCTCTAGGAGGATTCCCATGTGAAGAGCTCACTGGATTCATAGCCTGTAAGGCCCAAAGGAATCATTTTCACAAGCCACGTGGGTACCTGTAAAGTCCACACTGTAAAATACAGGTCTGTGTGTGGGGACCTTGAAACAAAACCTCCTCTCTTTTATCAACAAGGAACTGAGATCTTCTATAGCAAATAATAAATCCCATTAAGACCATCGAACATGGTAATGGATCAGATCCTTCACTAACTGATGACGTAAATAACAGAAAACAGCTATGGGGTGGAGGTCTCTGCCCTCAGAAATAGAACACTGTTGTTTTCATAACAGCAGAAGAGACACCCAGCTATCAGTGAGATACATTTCTCCTTTGCAGAACAGAGGGATTGCACTTAGCCATATGCTAACTCAGAAGATGACAGCTCATAGAAAAACTGCATGAGGCAATAAAAAGAAAAAGTAACAGGGAACTGCCTGCTGGATTGTTTTGAAGAAGAGCTGTGAGAAAATGTTTACCCTGCTAGGCATTTCCAGGAACATCGACATTCAGCTGCTCTCCCACTGTAAAACTGACTAGGAACACCAGCTGCCACTGCTGCGGAGTGACGTTGGACAGACCCAGCCGTGGCAGGAGTCATGTACAGAAGACATGTTCCTTCTGACAGGTACAACATCCCTTTGCATGTATGACAAGAGCAAACTTGAAAAAGATTGGGAATGTGGATGGAAAGGGAGCACACACAAGACACACACAGAGTGATTTACAGGAGCATTCCTAGTTTGCTTTCACACCTGAAATGCTCAGATAACCCGTATGGGTACTGGTTCCAGGAAAGCCCTGAAGACTTCACATGAAGAAAATCCTTGCCCAGCAGCATTACTGCTGCAGCAGCACCTGGTTTGTTTTGCTTACTACTGGAACACGGATTCAGAGTTAATTTTTCTGTGTGGATTTTGCAGGCAATGCGTTTTAGCTCCACAGTAATTCACAGTGCCCTTGTAGAAGGAGAAACCCTGAGGGCTTCCCTCTGCTTTTTGCAGGAGGTTAAGATCCCGCGGGCAGGGGTGGCTGCAGGGGTGGCTGCAGGGATGGCTGCAGAGATGGATGCAGGGATGGCTGCAGGGATGGCTGCAGAGGTGGCTGCAGGGATGGCTGCAGGAATGGCTGCAGGGATGGCTGCAGGGATGGCTGCAGAGATGGTTGCAGGGATGGCTGCAGGGATGGCTGCAGAGATGGATGCAGAGATGGATGCAGGGGTGGCTGCAGGGATGGCTGCGGGTGCTCTCCCGCAGATGGAGCCCTCGCCCCAGCGAGCGGCGGCGCTGGGCTGAGCCCGGCCCGGGGAGCTCCGCTCCGCGGCACCAGCGGCTTTCAGCTGCTCCTTCCCTCCGTACTGTCAGATTGGGATTTTATTTTCACTCCGGGAGACTTGTATTAAATGAACTGGTTTTATTAGCCGGTTCCAGGAGAAGCCGAGATGGTGGGGAATTGTAAGGGACGAGCAGCTCAGTGCTGGCCAAACGGGCAGGCAGGATCGCAGGGAAATTGAAAAGACCTTAAAAGTATGTAAGCAGAGTTGTCAAGTAACCATGGTTGTTTGTTACTTTGGTCGGGTTTTTCTTTTTGCCGAGAAAAGATCCCATTCTGCAGGAACCTGTGAAATCTGACAGTGATTTGAATCCCCTTCCTGTTGTTGCCTCTGATTAGCCCCTGACCTTTCTGCAGGACTCATTTATGGGTCGCTCTGTGCTTGTCCAGGTGATGGGGGAGTGTGTGCTATAGTTTGCCATCCAAGCAAGAGGAACACCAAGCACAACAAGCCTGAAAAGAGCCAACACAAATCTGCAAATGCCATTTTCCCTAACACACTGCAGGTTTCAAATTTTGTTTGATTCTGAATTAGGAGAAAATAATCTTTAAAAGTGTTCACAGAGTAGTGCTATACATCCAAATGAATCATGCTAAACCCAGTAGAGTGAAGGATGTTGATGAACTCCAAATGTTTTATTTGGAATCTGCTATCATTTCATTGAATTGTTTTTAAGTGGTTTTGTTCAAACAGTGAATGGAGACATTTTTGAAGGGAAGCTGGTCAGGTTGGTCAGGAGACAGGTCAGACTTGGAAGGAAGGGAACATAGCACGGGATTTATCCAAGCCAAAATTAAAAGTCCAGCATTTAAAAATGTTTTAAAATAATTTTGAAAATATTTTGGTTCTTTGTCAGTGAAACTGATCTCATTTCACAATTCACGGAGAATTAAATAGTTTCATCGGAAAAAAGAAATAATTTAAGAACAAACCGAAGCACCACATTTCTTGGCTGCCAGTGCAGCAGAGAACTAGATTATAGTACTGAGACAGATGTTATCAATAATAGTAGGCCAAGAAGTAACTACATGTCTCATACTGAGAGAGACCTCACTATTCTGAATCTGATCAGGCTGTGTGGAAACACAACAGCAGCATTCCAGGAAAATCAAGAGCTGTGACATTAACTAATGTCACTACTCAGAAAACGTGATGAAGATAAATGTATGTACTGAATGTACTGCTTTCACACTCAGTAAGCAATGAAGTCCAAGCCCCCACAGCTGTAAAATTTTATGTGATACTACAAAAATATTTAGTTATTTATGTTACAGAACCACAAACTCTTCATCAGTTTAGAACCGACCCTCCCAGGTTCTCACCCAAACCTTGTCTTGAGTGAATCTGACAAAACCCATGTACTCCTTTCCTTCAAAACACAAAGAATTCAAATGAACCATTGTATGCCATCTACAGCAGAGGAAAGGTTGTTCAGACTGCAAGGATCTGCTCAAGGACCTTTTCCTCCAGACAGCAGGTCTTTGGAAGGTTTCCCTTGCCCTCAGAGGTGCTGCCTTTCTCAGCAGGACACAGGGAGCAGAAGGTCCTCAGACCAACTTTGCAAGGTAAAAGAAATATAAACAATAGAATTAAATTTTCAAAATTGATATGAACACTTAGGAGCCATGGAACCAGGAAACTACTTTTATTTATTATATTTGCTTTATCTATTGTATTTGCTATTTGGCATTTGTATGATTTAGTATTTTAAGCACGAAGATTCTCTTCATGGTTGATATGATTTTTCCTAATGAGTTAAACTTCCCAACATGATAATGGAGTGTTATAGGAACCACAGGTTTTAATCTAACACTGTTGTGACAACACACATCTTTACTTAGGGTAATATCTACATCTAAAGTGAAATATAAATTGGATCACCTTTTTCATTAAGAGAATACAATTGTATTAGAAAAATGAAGGAGAGAGAGGAAATTTTCTCTGCAGAATAAACCCATTTACACCTTCTTCTTAAAAAGTAAACCAGAATAATTTTTCTGCATGTAATGAAGACAGAAAGGACATCCCTACCTTTTTATTTTAATAGGCAGTGTTGCTTAGCAATAAGAATTGATACTTATTGCCGCTGCAATTCAACACAAACATTTATCACTTTCACATGAATTGTTCCATTTGGGTAGAGATCCAGGATGACTCTTCTGCAGTAAAACATTCATGCACAAAACAAAAGTAAATTAATTTCATGCTGTCATCAGCTGTCAGATTTTTCCACACAAACCAGCTTTTGCTTGTAAAGGACTATCAACTGTTTTACCTACGCGAACAAAAAAAAATCAAAACATTTTGGGGGTAACTTTCAGCATTTAATAGTCTGAAATAATGGAAAGCAAGGCTCTAGCTCATCTTTTATACATGCAGTTAATGCTTTATTGTAAAATCTTCCTAGTTCGGCCTTTAGAGGGAAAAGGAATGATTTCTCAGACACCTTCAGGGCATCTGCTAGGTGGGGAGAAAATATACTGACTTGAAATCAAGATGAAGGAGGTAGGGTGTGAAAGCCACTGCAGAAGTAGGGAAGATGAGGTGGGAAAAAAAACAACAAAGCAAAAATACCAAGCGAACAAACAATAGACAGAACAAATAGACTACTGAATAGCAAATTATTTAGTGCAGAAAACAGTCAGCAGTGAAAATTGCCATTGGTGTGCAGAATATAATGCAGGAAAAGAAACCCAGGACAAGACTTGCAACACCTGAAAGTGTCCAGGTATACTGCAAACAGACGTCATGCAGCCACTGGCAGCAAAGGTCCAACAGCGCTGGAGCCTGCACTGAGGCTTCAAGAACTCAGCTGGGCTTTTGGGCTTCATCCCTCCCTCCCTCTGATCGCCACTCACACCTGGGCTGTGCAGAGGAGGAAAGGGAGGAAGAAGGGGACACAAAGACCTCCTGAAATTTGCCATGGGGAGGTTCACAGTTAGGGGATGAGTTAGGACTCTCCCATGCTAGGTGCTGGGACAAGCCCTGCTGGGCTTGACACCTCACCCCTCACAGCATCCTTGGCAAGGCACATCAAGCTACACACTGTCCCCTGTGTAGGGCTGGAGAGAGGCCTGAATGGAACTGCAAAGTGCAACTGATTCCCAGTTGCTTGCCACGACCCCAGGGTCCAACATGAGGTGCTGTTTCTTCAGCAGCTAAATGGCACAACCAAAAGAGCAAGGTTGTATCTTCAAAACTGTTTTAGACGTTAGGTGATCTCAGCAATTGCTAGACTGTGATTCTTCATCCCTGGTCCTTCAGCTGGGGATGAAGCCAGTGCTGCAGCTTGAGATGACTTCTTCCTTCAAATCCCAGACACCCTCAGCAAAACCCAGGCAGTAAGAGCTAAGGTGTCTCAGATTTTTTTTTCATATTTTTTTAAAACATCAGAAACACTTTGATTTTGAAAAGGAAGCCCAAACTGTCCTTTCTTCAAGAATAAATATTTGCACAAAAATTGTGGCAGCTAACACTACAAAATGATCATAATCCCCACATGACAGCCATTTCTATACTTGCCTGCATAGTCAATCATTTGTGGTTTATTTTTTGTGTGTTTGTGGCCCAGTGAACAGCTTGTCTGACTTTAACCACAAACATTTTCCCTCTAAGTTTCAGAAGCATGTTTGCCTAAGCAAGGGCAACTAAAGGCACTTGAGATGCCTGGCTTCCCTCTGTTAATGCAAAAGGACACGAGTCTTCCCTGGGGACTGTCATCCCTGCCAGCCTTCTGTGGACGTGTTGGATAACCTTGTGCTTCTCTAATGGCATCCAGTACCTCTGTTTTGACAACTAAACTGAGCCTTTGGTGTAATACTTCTCCTGAAACTCTGGCTCTAATAAGGAGTAAATGTAGGCCTGTAAATGTGTCAGGAATCTACAAATGTGTAGAGTCCTTTGCAGTGACAGGTCTCCCTGCAAACTGCTGCTCTACACTGATATGATTTTCCACAGTACAAGCCTACATTTACATAAAACTGTAAGGGTATTACTGGCAGAACACCTTATTAATAAAAGAAAGGCAGGCTGAGATTACACAGCAAGGAGTAGCTATTGATGACCCTAGAGAAGGCACAGAGCATGTTTAAATATCAGTGGTATGGTTTCTACCTTTTCTTCATGCACCATGCACTAAAAGGGCAAATTAACCAAAGCTCTTAGACACATAAAGTATTGCAGCACTGTATGCAAATTATGTGGAGAAAATTAAGTTAAGTTCAGGAGCATTTAAAATAGTGTCTCAGTACTCCAAGGCCAGTAATTTAATTCTGCATGCAACTTTTTTTTCCATTTTCTTGGTTTACTGTAGGTGACTTTAGATACGCACAAAGCAAGGGCTCGATCCTCTCATAGTGCTATAGTTCTGTCCTCCCCCTTTGCTACCAGGCATTCCCAATATTCTGAGCCCTAAGTAGTAACACCCCAAGAAACCAAACAGGTCCCCCAAAAGGGAATGATAAGAAAAAGACATGACTCCCCATTTTCTTAGCTCTATTTTTAACTTAGGTTGATAACGGTTTGCTTTTCCACCAGGTTTCCCTAAAAACAATATTAAAAAACAAATCAAGTTCTCCAACACTCAGGTCTTGGTTTGGTTGTTCATTTATGTAAGCGCATTTGGGGCATTTGTTTGAAAACCTGGGTGTACCTTGACATCCAGTCGTGAAGAGAATGGACTAATTTTTTCCGATCTTGGCAAGACGAGCACTCTTAAATCAAAACAACTCAGTCGTATTATGAAAGCTGAAACCCTTGCAAATTTATATTCCTCACTGTATTTGGGTATTTGTGTGGGCCCAGGGCCAGAAGTAGGCAAAGAGTTTGAAGAAGCAGAGAAGGGAGTTTGTGTTGCCTATTTGAACAGCATTTCTGCCTCCTCCAGATGAGTCTGGGAATCCCATTTGAACTGGTGCTTGGTGACGGCACAGTTTGTACCAAGACTATATTCACTGGTTGTGTCCTGCCTTCCAGGCATCTAAAGGAGATTTAATTTTTATTCCAAGCTTCACAGCCAGTTGTTTGAATACTGCTGAATACCTGACTGAGCAGGCAACTGCCCTTATACAGCTTCTTGCATCTGACACCTGGCAGGCCTTGTTAAAAATTAATAAAAGGAAGCAGAGATGCTTAAACTTCTTTGACTGAGCAGAGCCTCTGGGCAAATTCTGGTCTTGACTACAAAGCTTCAACACAGCTGCCTTAAAGAAACCTCTGCCTTAAAGAAACCCTCAAGAGGTTTCTTGATTTCCAAATTCTCCCTGTAAAGGAGGGGAGTTAGAAAGACCTGGAAAAGCAGTGTGTTTCTGTGACCAGCTTCCCAGCTTGTATGAGTTTGAAGGAGCACAAAATGCTCTCCTTCCCCTGCTGTCTCTTCCAAATAGAGACATGCTTGTGTTGCAGCCTACAGCAACAGGGCCTAAATATGCAGAGGACCAAGGCCCCAGCAAAATGTCAAGTCCCTACTGCCATGAGAGTCAAGAGATAACGATGCTAACTCCTGACTAGATTGGGTTTTCCACTCTGAAGCACAAGGATTTAGAAAAGAGGGTGCTGAAAATACTCAGTTTGGAGAATCTTGATCAACTCTGAATAACATTGCAAGCAAGAAATAAGCACATGCTCCATGTCGAGGATCCACTGAGACAAATACCAAAATATGAAAACAGCTGCTGACAAAAGGTCCATGCAGCTGAACAGTTTGTCTGACAGTAGCCAAAACCAGATGCCTAGAGAGAAGCATAAGAATAAGAGCAAGCATATTTTCCCAGCATAGCCTGCCAGGCTCCAACACTTGGTGCCTCAGGCATTTCCTGAGCCAGAGGCTGTCTGTTGTATTTAATAGCTACACAGAGACTTCTCTTCCACAAACTGTCCAGTCTCTTCTTAAATGATGTGAACATTTAGTATCCACAACACCCTGTGGCAAGGGTCCAAGGCTTTAACACACGATAAAGAACGACTTTAATTTGCTATGGATCTATTACCTACTGGTTTCACTTTGACGTCCCCTAACTTTTTTTTTTTTTAAACTAGTAATCATGGTAAACATTCAGTCCCTTCATCCATTAAGCTACCTATGATTACATGACCTTTGTCATACCTGCCATATCTCACCTTAGTTAATTCTTCCAGTCAAAGCATCCTAGCCCACTCTGTGATGCCAGACAAAGAAACCATCCTCAAACCTTTCTGGTGCTCCCAGTGCCTCAGCTTGACAGGTTCTCCCATGTATTTGTTGACCCTTCGGATTTAATGTAGAAAAGCTGCATTGGTTCTTCCCTACAGCCACGTTTATCCATGTACTCACTATATGTAATCTTTAGGATAACTT
The DNA here is from genome assembly GCF_000695815.1 of Acanthisitta chloris. Lineage (NCBI taxonomy): Eukaryota > Metazoa > Chordata > Aves > Passeriformes > Acanthisittidae > Acanthisitta > Acanthisitta chloris. Next base: position 26,457 of record NW_008666495.1, on the reverse strand, counting down.
TCAATTTACCCTCCAGCTTCACAGAACCACATTTAACTCCCACAGGAGAAAATATCTTATAAGCAAGAGATTACACATTACCATTTGCAGCTCAGCTTTCAGCCCTAAATTCCTTTACTCTCTTTATTGGGCATTTTGATGCAATTTTCCCTTTCTTTTTCTTACTTTTTTGGCAGGAAAAGGGAAGGCTGCTTTATCATGCTCTCAAAGTTAACCTGCCAGAAGTTTATGAACTCCAAAGTTCAGGCTGCAAGGCCCTCTTATGCTTTCATCAATTTGCCTTAAAAGAAGTAGAACAACATTCAGAAAACAGACATCCCTCCGATCTGAAGATAAGT
>NW_008666495.1:9861-26096 GCF_000695815.1 Acanthisitta chloris | reverse complement strand
GATGGTAAATTCCAAGCAACTCTAAAAGACTGTTATTAAAAAAAAACCCAAACCAACATAAAACCCACCCTCCCCTTCTTGTTTTACAAAAAAAGGATTAGGAACCTGGAGACTCTCTCAACATGTGTCTGTGTTGCATCTTCAACAACCTCCCTTCAGCTTATCAGGACAGTCACCTCTGCCTCATCACAGCTCCCTTCACTGCTTCTGAGCAGCTCCTGCACAGTGTAAACTCTTTGGAGAAAATCCACTCAGGCTGGATACTGGGAGAGCCCTTTCTGCAAATTGCACATTTCTAGAAGGAGTCCCTGACTCCTTTTCTCCCCTTTCTATTCTTGCTTTATGACAAGGCTCCAACAGCCCTTGCAGTATAGATACCTCACCTGGACACACCACATCAAGCAGACTTTTAACTTACTTGTAATTCCAGCATTTAACAAACAGCATTCGAGTGACCCAAGCTGCGAACACCTGACATGCCTTAGTGCACCCCAAAGCCCCCTCCCAGCTGGTCAGAGCTTCCATCCCTCTCTCACCTGGATCCACAGGGACGGATGGCATTTCTTTTCCCTTTTCACTGGTGAGATGTTGACAGTGGGTCCCTTGCTTCAGGACTTTGCACGCAACAAACACTGTGATGCTCCAGCAGCAAGAACATGCAGCAAGAACATGCTGTTGCTAAACACTTTTCCAGGTTTTCCGTTGCATCCCAGGCTGTTTCAGGCAGATGTATTTCCAGTACATTCTTCTCCAACCTGAGAGATGAAGTGACTCTGCATGGCTCTGTTATTACTGCCTAATACTAAGCACTTCCTGACTTGCTTGAGCTTTCCCTTCCTTCTAGTTTTCAGGAAAGTGCAGCAGGTCCCACCACAGTGACACCACTGCCAGTGTGAAAGTGAACTACTTGCAGTGAGGATACCTCAAAGAAAGTAAAAGGGAGAAGCAAGCACATTTCAGAGGGAACAGCAGCAAGGATTCAGGTTTCAGCAGTGAGAAAAGCTGTTAGCTCAACTGGGGAGATGGCAGCAGCAGAAATAATACCTCCTGGCCAGTTCTCACTAAGAGGTGGCCCTTGGGATGGCTCACCAGCATGTCAGCTGGTGAGAGAGAGGGGGAGGATGGGAGGTTGAAGGAGGCTAAAAAGCAAAACACCCAAACTACCTGTCACTTGTAGCACAGATACAGAGAAAGAAAGTTTGGGTCATTTCTCTGCTGTTCAGGTGCAGGAATACAATGCCAGAGGGAAAAAAAACCCCAATCCAGTGCTGCCCCAGCAGTGTCATCAAGGGATGACCTGCTGTGTTACAAAAACTCTCCAGCAGCTTCATCTTACACTGGCAATCAGTGAAAGCTGCTGTGGCTCATGATAGACATATATCTGATTTTCTACTGTGCTACTTTAACAGAGAGGATTTTAATGATTTGGTTATGTAGACCCTTCCCCCCGAGCTGATTAATCTTGTAGCTCTACGTATCACTATACGAACAAGGGTCGGAAAACATTGTATTTACTGATGTTCATGCGTGGACTTCCCACCTCCACTGACAAACATGAGCAAGATTTGGCCACTGACTAACTTGCAGTCAATCTCCTCAGTCCATCATCTGGACTGCCTGCCAAGAAAATGGCCTTACTTGTCCCTATCAATACCAAGACATCCATCATTTGTATTATCTATGACTACGTAGGCAGCTTACCTCAGAATCTCTCAGGAGCTTCAGTAACTCTCTGAGGGCAGAAGGGGAAAAGAGAGGACAGTATGGAGAAAAGGTCACGTCTCTACTACCTTCCCCAAAGCCAGAGTTGTAGTTAAGAGTTTTGCTCCTGTAATTGATGCCAAATAAAGCAGAAGATGCTTTAGGCGGTTAAGGAATAAATCACTACAAAAGTACTGACACTACTGTGGATGGGCATTTTCAGACCCCCAGCAGCTGCTTACCCATGAGATCCAAGTGCTGACAACTGTTATGTACCACATACATCATGTGTTAGGCAGTTCTATTTCCAAGCTGAAGTGCAGGTAGTGACTCTGCAGCATCATGTCACAAAAGAAACATCAACAACCACAATACCACATCAGATGCATGACCATAGAGTAATCAAATAGACTGTAATCCAAGTCCAGAAATAACTCCTATTCTTGAAGGTATTTTCACAGCATACAATAGACAAGGAACAGACAGAGCAAAATTGGGGTGTCAGAAAAATAGAATTTGTTCTTAATAAATATATAGAAATATTTTTTCAGTTGTCCCGATAAAGGCTTAGGATATATTCTCTATCTGATGAGTGATAATGATGTGAAAACACTGGATGAGGCTTAAATTAAATTCAATTATAAGCAATACATTAGCTGCACTTATGTTTTAAAGCTAGAAATTCAGGTTTTCTAAAGCTCTGATGTCTGTCTACTGAGGCAATTGTGTGAATGGAGCATATTCAAGAAGCAACAGAAACTTTTCAAGAATGGCCATCCCCTTGATTTAAAAAAAATATTTTAAGAGTCATCAAAGACAGACAATGTAACATGAAACTGTTGAAAATACTCATTCCTTTTGGCACAAATCCCTGTTTGCATTCTCTCTCATCTTTGTAGGATGACTTTTTCCATTTCTACCATTTATGTGAACTTGAGGTTACAGCATGCAATGTTTCTTTTAAAAACAAAAGAAAATTAATCTGTTCTAACCCAAAGAACACAGTAGCTTTAGTGCTAGAAGGAATGGATAAGATTTCTGTTCTGCATTAAAAGTATCAGGGTCATTTGTAAAAGCTTGGGGGGGTTGTTTGTTTTAAAAGATCCCTCCTTCTGGTCCCTCTGGTTCTTTCTCTGGTGCCTGTTTAGTAACTTTTATATTGGCTTAATTTGACATATCTATGGCCAACTGGATTGTTGCATTCATAATATTTTTTACATTTGTATTAGCAGAGCCTCCTTGGAAAAGATTTCCATGAACTAGTTTAAATCTCAGACGCGCCTCTATGATCATCCAGAGGACAAGGGAAAAACGACCTGATGTTTCTGTCCAGTTTTCACAGAAGACAAAAAGAGAGGAAAACCCTGCTCTGAAGCTGTACAGCAGGGGTGCACGAAAATAAACATCCATCAGCTATTTTACAAAGAAAACTGATTTAATCTGTTTAATTGCATGCAGTAATGCTGTTCAGTTAAATGTATTTTTCTTAAGCTAAGTTTGAATTCTGATGTATACCGCCTGGCTGTAACTTGAACCTTTGATTATTATGCCCTCTAACAGTCATCAAAATGGCACGAATTTGGCTTCACACTGATGCCTGCACTTCAGCAAAGTTGAGCAGCTGGTGTTGCTGAAATACAGTGCCAGAGAAGAATAGACATTACAAACCTGCCTTGCCTTGTTCTGCTCAGTAGGCTACCTCACACAAAGGTGTAATGGCAGGAACAAGACATTGAGGCTGACAATCTGTCAGGCCTCTATATACATTTGCTGGGAAAGGCAAAAGTTCTGCCTCTGAAGATTTTTCTGGCTTCACAAAATATAAAAATATAAAAAGAAAAGGTAGCTATCAGATGCATTCAATCCAAAATTACTATTTCATTACTGAAAGGCTGTTTCAAATTTGGGGCATCCTCAGTGAAAGAGTTTGTTGGTCTTTCTCAGAGCCTGTGCCAAGGGAGTGTACTGTATTTGCATGACATTCAGCTAACTTTATTCATGTTTATGTTCCTATCCCAAATGTCATTCTCCGGTATTTACACTTCCTCTAGCCCAACTCTCCCTGCTCAACAATTCATACAAACCCACTTCTCTTAACTCCATCCCCAGTTTCTTCCCTGAAAATCATTCAGTCTCTTATCATCTCAGTCCCAGGCCCCTTTGCCCAGGAAATCTCCTTCATCCTTCTTGTCCCAGTTCTCAAAACCCCATCTTTCAACCCTGCTCTGATTTTCCAGGCAGCTTCCATATAATTCAGGTCATTTCCTCCTTCACACTGCCAGAGTGATAAACGCCTCTTAGCTTTGCCAAATCTCGGGCTTGCCAGACTACAAGCTCCAAAAGATCTGAGCATGCCCTTTTTCAACCTGGTCACAGAGTTGAAGATGTGCAAAGACAAGTAATGTAGCTCAATTTGGGTGAGATTTACTGGGTATCAGTAAGACACATCCTTGTCCCAAAGCTGACCTCCTGGCAAGGCTCACGCTTTCACTCTGAAGGCCTTAGAGGAGATGAAGAGCAATGGACCATTTTCAAAGGAAAGGTCACCTGGAGTTTAACACCAGCAAAATGACATTTCCTCCAACTTTATTTACAGAACCAGATGAACCATTTCAACTAACATTTTCAAAGCCCAGCATGGGAATTTTCAGCATGAATATCTAAACTGACAACATTATAAAAAACTGAGGGCAGGTTACTTTCCTGGGGAATGCTGGGGAAGAGGAGCCATGCACCAACTCTGTCACAGCACTTTTCCCCTCTAAACTAACACTGGCACCTGAGGAGCAGCCAGCCTGCAGTCCAAATGATCACTGTTTCTTTTTAATAAGAGTTTGGACTGGCTTCAAGCCTAGTGCTAAAATTAGGTATTTTACTAGCTTTTTAATTTTTCAGTTCAAAGTCTAGAAGTTTTGAGAAACCACGTAAGCCACTACTGAAGGTTTCCATCTGTACCATGGTTCTGAGTCCAAGACATCCAACAGAAGCTGTTTTGCATTTTGTAAGCCAGATGAGCACAGCTCAAAGAGGCAAAAGCATTGCACTTCACATCAATCTCATGCTGCTAACAGGGAAAATACAGTTCCCCTTTTTACAAAAGGCAAGGGAAGAATTAATACCTAGATACAGAGTTTTGGCTATAACCACAGTGCATGGTAGTTTAGATGTGCCTTGTCTAAGAGACCTCTCTCTACAGGGCACAAGTTATTCCAGAGACATAAACAACATGCCAGCCTGACTCATGTGATTCATCCCTGCTTTTCTTTGATGAGATCACCACATGCTATTGCAGAGCAGAAGTAGCCTCAGTGCCTCAGCCTGAATTTTATGGTTCAAGAATCACCTATGTTTTTGCTCAGGAAATTTATAGTCCTTGCCAACCTTAAACTAGGAGACACTTCGGTCACATCTTGCAACCTTTCCAGCAAACTCAGCTCCACACACACTGTTTCAGTTTCTTTTCTGGTCCTGTCATTTTGCAAGTAGACATAGGAAAAAGGTTAAAAGTTAAAACAGGCAAGCTGTATCAACGAGTTTAATTCAATTTTTCTTGAAATAAGTAGCAGTCTCCAAGTGCCAACTCAGATCATGTAAGACTACGTACTTAAAAATGTTTGGCGTAAAAACCCCCTACCTTTATTCATTTTCCACCAGTACCTCCCAGGTTTTTTAGAGCATTTAAAAGACAACACTGCACTAGTAAGTGCTCTACCCTTACTTTGCACATCAAATATGTTAACTTGCCTTTAAACCAACACAGAGGCCCTCCTGAAATTTTTATACATGCGCTTTTTATATGCTGATTTTCTTTTACTTATACTTTTAGTTTCTGATTATGTTTCAGGATAGAAGAATATGAGGAAATTCAAATTTTAAGGAGACAGATAGACAAGGTCATAATCTATAACAATTTTTTTGCATTTTTAATATAGTCACCTACCCGATGGGCTTATGTGCTCCTTCACCCACCTACCTTTCAAGAAAAGTTTTACAAGTGTTTAATCTTTTCTTTTTCACTAGCAGTTAATCAATGAGTGCAAATGATGATGCACACTCATCAGTTACCAATATATTGCTTTATTTCTTGGTAGCAAATTAAGGCTTTATAGTGAGATTTGTACAGTACAGGCCAATTTAAACATTAGAAACCTTAGAAACCATGTAGCACTATTCACTCAATTTAACATAGCCAGAAAAGTAGTTTTTTTTTAATAAACAATTAAATGTTACTAACGAGGCCTTGTATTTCATGAGTGCAAATGGCTCAAAATCCCACCATCCTCAGGAATGGGCTCAACATTTAAATTCCTTGAGGCCATTTTTAGATAAAGGATAAACAGAGAGTATAGCTGGCTCGGAGAAAATATACTGTATTACTTGCTGGAGAAGAATCTCTAATTTTAAAAATACAGAAAGGAAAACCAAAGTGATATTAACTGGCCAAGGGATGGTATCGCCCCGTATTAGTCACTGACCACTAATAGTAGCAATGACAAACTCATTTTCCATGGCCCTCTTTGTTTTAGTACAATTTGACTTATAATTCAGAGCTGATGACATCCTGCATATTAAGAAACTCAAAACTGGAGGAACATACATAAGTTATAGGAATTTTTGCAGCAGTAGGACAAGTTCCCTCTGCAGGGACATGTCCAAAACATTGTTGGGAGTTTTTTTTCAATTTGAGAGCATTGCTATAAGTATTTCCTCAGCAGTTATGCATTTTTCTTGAGCATATTGATTTTCACTTTGTATCAATGACTTTATTACTGTTGTCTGGAGATGATGGAACTACTGCTTATTAAAACCAGACACAGTGCTTCCCTTCTTACGAGACACTTACAGCGTTTGAGCTGAACATATGAATTCACCTGTCAGTCAGGCACTGGGGACCTGCCTGAAAATATCATCACTTCTCATGTATCTGGCTTTCAGATCTGAGCATTACACCTCGAAATGCAGAGAAACAGCTGCCAGAAAGTTGTGAAAAAAGTAACCATGAATTGACCACACACTCTGGGGAAGGAGGCAATGAGATGGGGGGACCTCCAAAGTCTTGTTCATGCAAGAGCAAGAGGACCATGAGAGTACCACGGGCTCCCACCAGTGTCACAGAGCACTGACAGTGTTTAATTCCTTGTTGAACTGCAGCTGTATCTCCAGCCTAGGGGAACACACACAGACAAGGTTTCACAAAATCTAAATCTAACGTGAAGAACACTCTAAGCCTTTCTGTCCCCAGATACGTTACCTAACATCAGGCTAATGAAGTCTTGAGATCAGACCTCTATCCCTTGAACTGGAATTCCACAGAAAAGGGTCAGGTTTCTACGTGTATTAAGGCACATACTGACTTTACGTCAACACACGTGCCTAGTTTGTCCTGGGAGTGTCAACTGCAGTGGTGCCACGGCGGCTGAAAAGATACAGCGAAGGAACAGACACACTTTCTGGTGACAGAAAACCCTGCACAGCCCTGCAGTGCAGCAATTGGGACTGCCCCGTGCAAGCTGCTACACAATGCCTCAGAGTCTCCCCAGTGTCTTACAGTACTGTCTCAGCTTGTTGCAGAATTACAGCAGCTTCTCAGGCTGATTTGATGGCTTTTCCATTTACCAGGCCACCAATATCTTACTTGTTCTCCTTCACTCAGGTGAATATATATCACTGCTTATCAGAGCCAGAAGTCCCTATCTACTACCAGAGAGTGGTACTACACATGCAGGAGAGGGCAAATTTAGAAATGAAGGCAAGTAGTGATGATGCATGAGTAACCTGGAGGTAGGCTTTCCAAGAGAATCCATGCATGGGCACAATCTCCAAATTGACTCAGCAGAAGTGCTCAGCAATGGCCATCAGGTCTTATTCTGTCTCAATCGAGTATGTTTAAGGACATGACTCAGTATTTCCTGAGGGATTACAAGGGATGACTACCATTGTAGAGAATTCTACAATGTAGAGAATTTCTCAACCAAGAGAAACTACTTGGAGACAAGAGGCTGCTTTATCAGCCATACTGGAAGAAGTTGGGGAACACAGACACATATTGCATAGTCAGTTTCATAAGCACAGCTGGAATTCAGATGTATTTGACATGGCTTAGTAGCATTTCCAAAGGAGGGATTATGTGCTATTTCCTTTGGAAGCAGCTACTGTAGCCTGGGACAAGATCATGGGTCTTATGGAAATGGCACCCCACTGGGGATGCTGAGCACTCATTGCTTTTGCATTAAGGCAGCCTCTCCATGGACACCCACGGCACCTTAAAGAGTGATCATATAAAAAGCAAACAAAATAGTCCTCTAGAAACCCCCCCTCACTCACAATGTACAAGAAAAGCTGACTCCCGTGAGCGGCAGAAAAGACAGCATTACTGAATATGGGAGAGTGTGTTTATACATCAGTGTTTTTAATACTGCATTGTAATGACAAGTGTGGGATGTCCTTTCAGAAGAAAGCAGGGTTGGTGTGCTCTATAATACAGCGCTTGCAATGTCGTTTAACAAATCGCAGAGCATCCACAGAGACATCGCAGTCCTGCACGTTCAACATCTGCAGGTCAAAACAGTTGGCAGCTACAATCTGCAGGCCCTGCCCGGTGATGCTCTCACAAGATTTCAGGCTCAGACGCTTCAGGTTGAAGCAGTTGAGGGCTAGAAACTCCAGGCCGGTGTCTGAGACCAGAGGGCACTTGCCAATATCTAGTGATTTGAGTTTTGTGCAATTTTTGGCGAGGTACTCCACCCCATGGTCCGTGATGCCCTCGCAGCCCCGCGCATTGAGGTAGCGCAGCTTGCTGCAGTATTTGGCTATGTAGCGGATGCCCACGTCTGTGATCCGGCCGCAGTGAGCGATGCTAAGGTATCGGAGACGAGACTCCAGTTTGGCAATCTCCCGCATGCCGAAGTCACTGACAAAGCGACAGTCGCTCACACTCAGTTCCTTAATGGAGGTGCAGTAAATCATCAGGTAGCGGAGACCCTCGTCGGTGATGCGGACACAGCGGCGCAGGTACAGGTGGGTCAGCTGAGTGCAGTGAGCGGCAATGGTGTGCAGTCCTTCATCCTCCAGGACGAAGCAGTCTGTCATGTCCAAGTAGCGAATGGAGATTTGTTTCCCGTGTAATGGAGACAGCTTGATGGAGGCTTCACGGGTCAAACTGATGCATGTTACTTTGGAGCAGCCTAGGTGGAAAAACACAGTGAATTTAAGCAGCAGTAGAAACACATCACACAGCAAGACCAGAAAGGTGAGCATGACATAGAGTGCTGGATGCGATGAAGATATCTTCATGATGCAGGAGCAGAATCCCAACTGACTAGTCTGGATTTGCGGTGATGAGCCAGAGGAAATAAACTCCACTGGAGTCAGTGGGGTTGCTTTGAGATTTTGAGCACTGGGAAAGTGATGCACCGATTTTGTCCATAGCCCAAATGTAAAATTATGGTTCTAAGTTTATCTAGGGACAGTCTATGATCCATTGCTGCAATATAAACCCAGTGATGGTTAGAAAAAATGGAACTACGTGACAACAAATGCAGTTTTTTGATCAAAGTCAGTCTCACTGGTGACTGGCTGAGCTTGCAAACCAACATCAGAGGCTCTTTCACCATCCAACTTCATCATAAAAAAGACAACCCCACCCAGCCTCCCAAAAGCATTTGGAGAACAGATGTGAATCCAGCCCCAAGCCTGCAATGTGGGAAGGAGAAACTATAGCAAGACTATGTACTTGCTGAAGGGTGAAGATTCAGATAACATAAGGAGAATGGGGAGAGTCAGCAGGAGCCAACAGACTGGTAAGGGCATGGGAGGACACGGACAGAAAAAAACTGTGTCAAGTGAGAAAGTCTGGCCATTAATAGAGGTAACTAGACTAGAGGAGAAACACCAGACCTTGCAAGGAAAGACAAAGAGTTAGAATAAAAGGAAAAACATGCTCACAGACTTTCCCCATTTTTAACCTCCACTCAGTGCATGGTGGTGGGTGAAAGTTTTTTTTGGAAAGTGCGGTTTCTGCTGCACTGCAAACTGGCAGTCTCATGCTCCTGAGGGAAATTTTTAGTTCTGCCAACTTTAGCTGGGCACATTGCATTTGCATAGCTAGAAACAGCTGCAAGAAGTAAGGGAGGGTGTCCCTGTTAGTGATCAAGGCCCAACAGCTTCAGCTGCAAATCTCTACTCAGACAAATTCTGCAGGTTATGCCTAAAGAGGTGCCCTCGGGTAGGTATAATGACACCTTTTCTGTATTGTTGAAACATTGGCCAAGAAGAATGAAGTGACCCATAGAAAGCAATGACTTTAGAGCTCCACATATCAGAAATCCTGCACAAATCCTGTAGTGTGGAAGTAAAGTGCATGAAAATAGATGGAGACCTCCTCAAAAACATGAATGACTCTAACCCATACCACTTGATAGAACACATTCTAATCCAGAGGCTTAGTGGAAGATATGAATATGCTTCGCTTCTTAAAAACAAAAAGGGAAAAAAATTCCTTGAGATAACCCTGTGGACTCACACATATGCTATAAGAAGCAGAGGATATGGATGTGAAAGAGTTTACCACTTGCAATCAGATTTCTACATTCATCATTTGAATTTGCACTGGATCTTTAATTTAGGCTTCAAATTTATTTGAACAGGTGCAAATTTTACCTTAGGTCTCACACAATGAAACAGGAAAATAGTCCACAGGTCATGCAGAAGCAAAACATTCTATTCAGCAAACATCTTGAAACTGAATGCTAGTTCCTCATCAGTCCGTGTTTCAGATCCATCTATGCTATCTTGCAATCTTTTGAGATACTTTTTGCCTTCAGGTAAGTTTTGCATACTACATTACGCTCAGTAATGGAAAGTGATTTTTCTGAAGGCAAGCAATTTAATACTAATGGTGTAAAAATGTCACCTCTAGAATATTCTTTGGAGCAGGTGGTACAAAATGCATGACAGGAGTCCCCATCCTTGAGCCTTTTCCACAGAAGGAGCTGGTACCTAGGCAGAGCTCTGCTGAAACTGACATAGCTATCGCTATTGCACTTGGCCGAGGAGGTTGCTGGATTAAGGAGTCAGTCTGGGTATTTTATATTCTGACCAGAACTCAATTTTAATGTCTGGCTAAGTGAGAATGATTGGTCCATGAGGCCAAGGAGAACGTTATGTCTGCTGAGAATCCAAGAAGCTTTAATGACCATAATTAGAAAGTGAATGGGTCAGAAGTCTCACAGCAGGGCTGGAGTCACATACATCAGTGTGTGATCACTGTTTTGACAAGCTTAGCATTGCCTTGTCTAGTTACTTTGGCTACACTGTAAAATATTTCATGGGAAGGATATTCAAAATGGTTTCACCAGAAAAAGAGTCCATGCTGATATAGAACCACCTGATTTTTAGGCAAAAGGACAAGTTCCTGGGCCTGCAACAATTTTTCTGTCCGAAATAATAAAAAAATCTAAAAACAAAGCTCTTCTAACAGGATTTTCCATAAAGTTAGTATAACTGATTTTTAAAAGGGAGGAGAAACTTCCAAACAGATTAAAGAAAAATGTTGGCTAGTGTGTTAGATAATAACTTGCAGTCAAGCTCAACCAACTTCTAGAGATATCTCAGACCTGCCCACAAAGTGGATGCTGAGAGTGACAGAACTTACATTGCAGAAAGCTCTTAAAGTTAATGTGAACATCTGGTTTTTACATTAAAGATTTTGGTACATTTTTGCTGCCAAGTAGCCATCCAAGGGGAAAAGGGATTCAACTAGATGTACAACTGTGAACTGGGATTTAATTAACTAGCAACTAGTGTCACTCCCCAGTACACGTACCTAACTTCTCTTGCTCAATATGGAACCAAACCAGTGAATCACTTCAGCCCTGAGAATTGCTTGAACATGTAGGTGCAAGCCTTTTCCTTGTAACTACAGACAAAAGGAGGGGAAAATGAAATCCTGCTTCCAAAACATCCTCCAAAATTACCCACATCAGAATGAAAAAAAGTGGTCTCATAACAAGAGTCCAGAATTTGATTATCCTCACTTCATATACAGGCACATGCAGCAAAATCCTTATCTGAATTCAAACACTTTGACTTCTGAGCATGTTCAAACCCAGTATTTTTCCTTCACTTGCTCCAAAAAGAACGGACAACTTAGAAACAAGTGAGAGTAAAAGTACTTTCCTATTCCACTGAGAAGAGAAAATTCAAGGAAGACAGATATTTTATTTGCCCTCTACACACTTTGCACCAAACTGATGAGCTCTTAGGGGCAGACACCACCTTCTAGGTCTGGGGGAAACCACAAATGAAGACAAACCTCAAAAGAACCTGTTTTAAGACCTGGTATCATCTTTTCCTTGTACCTGCTTTTGAAAAAGTCATCTTTGGTCTATAGCATATCTATCAACAGGAGCTGTGGACCAAAGCATTTTCAGCCACCTACAAGCCCCCAGGTGCACTTGGGGTGTGAGCTTCAAAGCTCTAGGTTTAAATCTCACAGACAAAAACATTTTTTCTCCTGGTGTTGGAGATGGTTCAATCTGAGTGTTAACCTGAATGGTTAGCAATCCAGAACTAATATCAGTATGTACCAACAATAAGTAATTAATATGCAGGATCACTATGAATAGACCCCATGGGACAGGACTCCTCTGGAGTCCTACAGAGACTCCTTATCACCTGGTGGTTTCAGAGAGCAATGACAAAAAGTGAGTAGTTCTGATTTGTTGCTCTTTGTTTTGATGACTTCCATGACACTCTGCCATCCTAGGAGTGAGGTGAGTTGGATATATCACCTTAAAAAAAAAAAAAAGGTCAGAGAAAAGAAAGCAAATCAGTGTACACCAGAGAGGTAGCCTTAGAAAAATCTGTTTATCTGGGTACTAGTGACTCAATAGCATTGCTTCCTATCCCCCACTCCATCCTGCTTCTTGCCACTGGTACCTCCGCAATGGCAAATCTGCTTTGGATGATTAATAACAGCATTAGACTGATAACAAATGAGATCACAAAATAAATGTTGAACAGCAAATTTGCTTCAGTGTTCTGCTTGGCTACATCCTCTCCATTAAGTGCCAACCTACTTGCAGAGAGGAAATTTGGTGCAGCTGACCTTGGGAAAAAACATCTTATTTCTCCATAGCAGGTCTAAGGAAAATTGTCTAAAACATTCTAAACAGCTGGAATAATGCATTGTAAATGGGTGAAAGAAAGAGAAGAAAACCACTAAGCAAACATATATGTAGAAAAGAAAAAGAAAAAGAAAAAGGAAAAGGAAAAGGAAAAGAAAAAGAAAAAGAAAAAGAAAAAGAAAAAGAAAAAGAAAAAGAAAAAGAAAAAGAAAAAGAAAAAGAAAAAGAAAAAGAAAAAGAAAAAGAAAAAGAAAAAGAAAAAGAAAAAGAAAAAGAAAAAGAAAAAGAAAAAGAAAAAGAAAAAGAAAAAGAAAAAGAAAAAGAAAAAGAAAAAGAAAAAGAAAAAGAAAAAGAAAAAGAAAAAGAAAAAGAAAAAGAAAAAGAAAAAGAAAAAGAAAAAGAAAAAGAAAAAGAAAAAGAAAAAGAAAAAGAAAAAGAAAAAAGAAAAGAGAAAAGAGAAAAGGAGAAGAGAAGAAAGAGAAGAAAGAGAAGAGAAAAAAGCTAGTTAAGTCTTGTTAAAATAGCAATGGAAACAAGGGGACCTTGAAGTTTAGCTAGGGATGATGACTGATAAATACCAAGAAAAAAGCCCACTGAGTTATTCCTCAGTCACTTATATTGCACTTATATCTGTAATCACCAGATTACAGATATATACATTACATGTATATAATCTACATATAAATTACATATATCTCTCTGTGTGTATGATAAAGATAAAACAAATTTTGCTGAAGTAACTAGCCTTCACCACATGATGTAGCACTTCCTGCAACATGGGCTCTTGTATGGGTGCTTTGTGCAAAAATCTGTACAAGGTACTTGTTCTATTTGAATGGGCCATCTCTGCTAGCTCACCTCCTTTGGAGGAGGCCTGGCCACTCAAAAGGTGCTGCTCACATTAAGGGCATTGATATTCTAGTGGTGCCTGTCTCACAGGTACTGTGTTAGGAGTCTGGCACTCCTGCTTCGAATGTCTCACAGGTACTGTGTTAGGAGTCTTTCGAAGCAGGAGTGCCAGACAACACAGAAAAGGAGTGTGCAGTTGTGGAGCCAGGGGTTTGACAAGTGTGATGCTTTCAGAATCAGAGGCATCTGTATTGAAACACTTCCTGTTACCTGACACATCCAGGTGTTCCAGGTTTGGGCACAGTGACACGACATCAAAGACTGCCTCATTGGATATGTTGTAACAGCCAGACACCTCCAGTCTCCTCAGTTCTGGACAGCACTGGGCAATGGTGTAGAGTCCTCTGTCTGTGAGCCGCCTGCAGCCACTAACAATTACCGTCTCCAACATGAGACATACGTTGGGAGTATCCTGACAAAGCCTCCGCGTCAGCACTTTAAGAGCCCTGTCTACGTTGATTGTCTCGCCGGTCAGGCGAATAGTCCTCCAAAGCCGGGGGTCCCAGGCAAGGTTGTACCAGCGGCGGCACACGCGGGCACAGCGGCACAGCTGGTTGGTGGGCAGGAAGGAGAATATCTGGATCATGGAGTGGTCGGGCAGCCGGTCTATGTTGGCCTGTTCCTTCTGGTGCTTGGATGCCAGCCGGATGAGCGGATGTGTGAGACGGGTTGGAGGTGGTGAGTGGACCATGGCAACAGTTTCCCCAGTGACTGAGGACGAAGACGTCGACGAGCCTCTGCCATTTTGAAAACCAGGGGAATTTGGTGGAAATATTAATGCTGGACTTGGTGTGCTGAGCGTCCGCATGCTCAGGTCGGAATCTGGAAGATAGAACACATGATTTCAGTAAGTGGTGGACAGACGTAAAGCTCTCTGCACAGCGCAGCAACCCATTACCCCACTTACTAAAGGAGAATGATAGGCTTTGGTGTTTGTTGGGGTCATTTTTACCAGTGAGAGTAAGGAAACATGTATTTCAAAAGCCTTGAAAGCAAAGGAGGGGCTGCAGTTCTGAGACCTGTATTGAAGAGGAGGTGGCAGTGAAAGTCCAGGGATTTTTAATTCTTTATACTCTCAACGAAACACTGCAAGAAATGAGTACAAAGCAAAGGAGGGGCTGCAGTTCTGAGACCTGTATTGAAGAGGAGGTGGCAAGTCCAGGGACCAGGGATTTTTAATTCTTTATACTCTGAACGAAACACTGCAAGAAATGAGTACGTTTGAGACATGGGGCTTTTTTTTTTTTGACAGAGAGTAAGTGCCCATAACCTTGGCACAGCTAGGTAGCTGTGAGCTGTTACAGGCAGAATACTGTGGCCCTTGGCCTCTCAGTTCCTTCAGCTATTCAGTGTTGGCCAAAGAAGAGCTCACAAGGCAAATATTGCTTTCTTCACCAGATCTGAGCAGATAAAAAGGAAAAGCACAACTCCATATACTTATTTTCACTGTATCATTAAAGAAGTTCATTTTTCACTCATGCAAACTAGAACTCAGCAGTTCAACCAAGAGTCAAGTGACTAGTTCTTCCTCATGTGCACACAGAAAGCACTCCTTTCCAATGGCCTAAAGTGAACTTCAGTTTGGTTTGAAAAAATAGTCCTGAAAAAGCAAGTGACAAAGAAACAGCATGCCTGGTAACTTGTTGGAGAGCTGTTGCACAACACACACTTTTTGCTAGGGATAATTGTCACACTGGAAGCATTCAACCCAGCTCCGCTTCCCAAAATGATTTATACTTCTTTACCTTCTTTATTTCACTTTACTGGCAAAAATCAGGAAGAAAAATCAAGATCCTCTGCTCATTATAAATCGCTGTAAGATTATTTCAGCTGTTTTCCCAGACACTGCTGCCTACAAGTCATTTCCACTCCTGCTCCCAATTCTCCAAGCAAACCAAGTGAAAGACTGGAAGGCAACTAAGATATAAATTTGATAGCCAAGCAAATACCATGGGTAATACATTTAGAGACACTGAGATATTTTAGCAGTATGCTACATAAGATGCAACCAGTGTATGAGAGACAAATGCTGCTGCTGAGCACATTCATTCCATCTCTGACCTCTCAGTACTGATCTTAACGGAAATTCTTTATAAAGGAAAGCACCACCTAGAGATGAACACAGGAACCACAATTTAGTTATCAGTAGAATAACACATTTCACAAATAGAGTAAGAACAGTGGTTTTGGAGCACCAAGCTTTTCTCCACATCACATCTGCTATCAGATCAATGTTCAGGCATTTCAGGAAAGCATACAAAGGTACCTCCTCAAGTAACAGCGACTCTGCAGCTCTATGACTGTGACAGCACAGATAAGGGCTAAGCAAAGTACAGCCAGAAATGCATTCAACAAACCTGCCCAAATCTGGGTTTAGATAGAGTTTTTAAGTTAAGTACATTTCAGATGAATTTGATCATTACACACAAACTTCCCTGCCAAGCTTTTACTTAGCCCAGGACAAGCCTGCTCTGATATCACTAGCTAGAACAGTAGCAA
>NW_008666495.1:0-9812 GCF_000695815.1 Acanthisitta chloris | reverse complement strand
AGGCACAGCTATTTAGCTGAGTAACCCAAGACACAAAATCCAGCAGCTTACTCAAGATCGCCTAGTTCAGCTGCAGAGAGAGCAAAATCATCTTCTCACACTGTGAAGGGAAAACCTATACTACCCAGCTCCTTCTCTCTTCCTTTTCTGCATTGTCTTGCTTAGAAACTCACGATTTCAGCAAGTGACAGGAAAAAACATTTTCTCCAAGGCTTCTGAGTCTGTGGACCTAATGCAAGATTTGTATATTTTTGAGCAAGAACCATATCTTCATGCAGAGTGGGTTTTGCAGACACTCTGCTCCCTTTGAGACCTCCTAATGCCCCCCTGGCAGTGATTGCAAATAATTGCACTGAGGAGTGTTATTTGGAAAGAGTCTGGTACACACCGGTATTTTAAAAATGAGATTTACAGCTGGAGAGAGAAAACCCAAAACACCAGCAGCAGCCAGGCTTCTGCAGACAAGCACTGACTCCACAGACCACTTAGGCAACAGTCCTTGAGATTAATTTTCACAAGGACTTACCATATGTTTGACCTCCCTCACATTACCACCAAAACCAGTGACAGTGCCTGAAGTTAAACATGTGCAAAAGATGCAGCAGACTTGGAGCCTTTCCTTTTTGCTCTTTTCTTGAGATTTTAAGACAAGAATTATTCCAATATAAAAGAATACGCACTTCTTTTCATGTGCTGGGTGCATCTTCCACTACTACATATGTTTGATATTGTCAGTTCCTTTCCATTCCTCTTACTACTTTATTCACCTTGGGGTTTTTGGTTGGTTGATTGTTATTTGTTTTTACACAACCAGCATAAAAAGGAAAACAAAATTATATAAATAAAAAACCACTGAACAAACACGTGTTTCTATACCACAAAACAGAACTAAAATAGAAAGCAAAAAGTTTTAATTATTAACACCTGCTCTAAACAAGTTTTAGTACTGTTACCTTCTGTAAGACTCAGCATATTTTGAAAACATACATTTTTAGTCAGTTATTGTTGAAAACACCTAAAAATGTCTCAGGGTTATAGTCTTCCCTATTCTCCATTTCTACTTAAGCATAAAAAAAGCATTTAACACTCCATGATTCTCCCCCCTTCCCCTGGTGAACAATGCACCAAGCTAATACGGCTAATCTCCACTCTTTCTGGATCAGAAGTGGCATTCCTTCATCACTCCTGGGCACTGTGAATAATCAATACCTTAGACATTCTGGGTGCGTAATGAGTTACTGAAATGTGGTTTTTAACTTAGCCCTAGAGCTAAAAAATGTGACCTTCTGTTTTATGGGTATGCTCCATGCTTGCTTCGTGTTCTTTTAATTCTCTCATTAGTATAGCAGTTCCAGATGTGCATCCTGTATTTCCTTTACCTTCGATCCTGAAGGTGTATCATATGAAATTTGCTCCCTTCACCTTCAGGGCATGGACTTCGAGACAGACACATACACACACATACACATGCACCCTGTCTCCCCACCACAAAGTATTTTGGAAAAAGACTGGAGTGTTGTCATTGTGTTTAAATAAGAAACTCAAGAGCACATTACTGGTCTGCTGAGCCCATACTGCAATATGCTCTCAGACAGGAATTTTGCTGGTAGCTCAGCTGAACTCCATACAGAGGTATTCCTGCTTACTGTTTGTTGTACACCCCTAAGGGGAAAAGAAAAAAAAAGCAGCAGGTGAGTCCAGGAGCCTTTTTGCCAGTAAAAACTTGGAAAGCTTTTTGCTAGCATTTAAAGCTTCAGCAAAACACTTGGTCTACTGTATGTTTTCCAGGCTTTCCAAGTGTTGTTGGGAGGGGCTTCCTATAGCACTATCTGAACCTCCAAGGTTTTCTTTCAAACTTTGTTCTTCACCATTTACTGAGTGCTAGCCAACAGGGTGGGTCAGTCTGAGAAAGAGCAGCTTAATGACAGCTTAACATTAAATAACACAAACCTGAAACTGCAAATGAAGTTACTGGTTACAGTTCTCAATACACGTATTTACACATATGTGCCCTATACAAGCATTTCTCTTCCTGGAAGAAAGCACAACTGTTCACAAGCCTGAAATGCAGCTTTTCGTTTTGGTGATCATAGAAAGTAAAAACAAATGAGGAAGCATCCCTGCACTTCCATGCCTGCAACGTCTTTTGACCCTTTGCCTCACCAATTACCAATGCCTTTTATTAAAGCTTTGATCAGGCTCTGAGAATTGTTTGCTGAAGTAAAGTTCTTAACAATCTTTAAAGAAATCTCAAAAGATGCATACCAGAAACAGAACTATAAAAGCTGACACAGAGGGAGAAAATGCACTAGAGGGAGTTTTCTTATTCCATTAGGATTCTGGTTTATTTCAAAGGATTTCCTCTCCCTCCCCCTCAGTTACTACATACATCTAGGGACAAAAAACTTTTAAATATACATGATTTAAGCCAAGATCTAGTTGCTGCTCCTTCTGGCATTGATCACAATATACAGTCTATGATTTCAGAACCAGAGAGGGAAAACAATGTTTTATTTTCATGACTCCAGTAATGAACACTAACACAGGACACTTGATGTCCAGACCCCAGCACGGACTTTTTAAGATTTCATGACTCCAGTAATGAACACTAACAGAGGACACTTGATGTCCAGACCCCAGCATGGACTTTTTAAGACTGAACCATTTGCTGTGCTTAAAGCGTGACTCCATTCATCCTCACCTTCCACTATGGTATTGCAAGTGAGTCTTTTTGAAATGAATCCTGTCCTGAGCATTTCAAGTTAACAAAGTTCAAATAAAAATTTCTGCAATCATCAATCAAACTTCAGATTCTTATCTGACAACTAAAACAGATCTTTTGTGTTGATCTGCTGTCATCACTGAGACTTTTATCAAGAAAAGGCAAGAAATAAACCAAACTGTGTTCAAGCTCTGAAAAGTCAGTATAGCTGAGACAAATAAAAAACATTAGACAGTAATATGTGCAAGAAGCATTTACATAGAGTACCCAAATGTCACTTAGTTAGCATCTCTTCAGTAAGTGTTATATAGATCTTACATATTTTACTAAATGCAATGTGGGTATAGATTTAAGATTTTTATCATGATACCATCAACCTCATGCATGCCAAGGAAGTACTCCTTCTACGGACACCGGGGAAAATGGGAGCTTAATGGTCGTAGCAGCTAGTCTACGGTGCAATGGGGAGCAGAAGGGAAAATGGGAGCTTAATGGTCGTAGCAACTAGTCTATGGTGCAATGGGGAGCAGAAACAGCTGACAGGCTTCCATGGGGGAACATTTAGGGCTGATTCAAGGAAAGACTTGTGAATTTGACAGTCAGATTTCAAATATGGCTGTGTGCCCTTAGAGGAGAGTAGGAAAAGGTAGCTAGGATGGCAAGCTGCAACACAGTCACTTGCTTTCTAAGGACTCTGGGGGTGGACAAATACAGAAAAACTGATACCTACAAAAAAAAGACTGTCTTCCATATTGCAAACATGCATCCCAATCCCAGGAGGCTGGGAGGAACTGGAGAGCCTGAAATTGCAAAGATGCAGTTGGAACAAAACTCACTGTGCAAACCTGTGCAGGGCTGCAGCGGTCTAGTATGCCAGAAGGCAAGAAGAGTTGCCTGGGGGAGATACCTACATGATTTTGCAACCTATTTCAATGAAGGACAATACAGAATGAGAAATAAAGTTGGATGAGATCTCTTATCTCTCTCTAAGGTCACCCAGTACACTTAAACCATCTCTGATGTGTATGTCTGCCCTGTTCTTAACTGCCAGGGACAGCTATTACTCAGCTCACTGAGGTACCTGTTCCAGTGTTGTCACTGTATCAAGTATCTCAGTTCTTCCTCTTATTTGGCTCATCTAAGAGGCTGTTTCTTACCCCATCTCCTAGTGATTGTGAAGAACAAGAGGTCTCCACTCTTCCTGTAAGGCTTTCTCAAATGCATTTGCTCAAAGTTCATCCTCTTCTTCCTAGCCAATTTACTAATATTCAGTTTCTTCTAGTTTTTCCTTTAAATTTTCTCTAATTGATATGTTTTTCTCTTAAAGCACAATGCTCCAAACTGAATATCACCTGTCACCCAACTTCACCAGCACTGGCTGGAGTCCTTCCCACCTGTATTTCACGGAATCCACACTGTCAACCTTTCAAATTTCAACAGTCTCAGAAGGCTGATGTATTCAACTATGTGATTTGATGTATTGTCTGAATTCCCATGTGCCATACAACTGCCTGGAAATTTATTTTTTTCATTCATGTTCATAGAATCCACCCCTTACACCTGTCTCCTTAGAGAATAGAATGTTTTCTCTCTCCTTAATCTTGTACTTTTTCAAGAGTATTCTGAGTACTAAGCAACCTTCTCAGATTCTGTTAATTTTCAGTTTTCTAAATATACTATAGCTCCAGAGTCATAAATTTTAACCCATACCTTCATATATTGGTAATTTTGTGTCTCAGTTTAATGCAAGGGCTTCTAGAGAGAAGCAATCTAGCAATCTGTTAACATATTCTATAAGGTATTGCACCTCTCTAAAAGGTCTGTCTTGAAGCATCATCACAGTTGACAAATACTCATAACTGCACAATACACTATTCCCCTTCAGTGGCCACCTTATCTAGGTCATGCAATGTTCTTTTTGACAGCAAAGACCTGTGACAAAGCTCTATTTGCCAGTGTAAGAATGAGCAGCCTTGGAGCTCATGAAGTAATCGCATCCACATGCTCTTGGAAGGAGCAGTTCCACAGAACTTAAAATAACCTTTTATAGTTTTTAAAAACCTCCTATAGAATGTAATAAGAAACTACCTATTGTATAAGACTAGAGGCATTGTGGAAGAGGGATATATTAACTTCAATTCGAAACTATTTCATAGTAGTTTCTGTGTGACATTTTACACCTTGGATTATACTGGTGTAACTTCCCTGTGATGTAAAGTTCCAGTTTTCTTTAGTCCATAAACTGCTTCACATACATTTGGAGACCTGAGTTTGCATTCCTGGCATATTCACACTAGATGCTTAAAGTCAAACAGCACCGCAAGTGAAGTAATCGTTACGGTTTTATTAAGCAAATAATTCTTTCTTACAACGTATTTGTCAAGAGCTGAAGCTAATTTTACCCCTACTGACTTTGTCCCCTGCCTTCCCCTTGGCAAGAATTAATTTTATCCCCATATTTTTGAAAAGAGCTAAAAACATGAACACTGAGGGGAGAAAAAAGGGAAGAAACAATCCACTATCAGTTTATCAGGTCATAGTATTTTGTCTTCAGTACCACTGATGATACTAACACATCAGCTCTGAGAAACTATGGGTTTCATAGTGCATCATTGCTGGGAAATTACATAGAGATAGTTTGGAAGGCGCACTTTTTCCACATCCAGTAAATATGTAACCCAAAATGAATTCCATACATGCTTAAGTACAAGCTCTACTTAAACCCCTTCAGGTCAGATCCTCTCCCAACTCCTTGTGGAGCTCCTCCAGCTGAGCTAGTTTATATCTACATTAGCAAGGAGTGCAGCCAGGAAGAGGAGCTCTGTGGACCAAAACTAACACTGCTGAAAACTCAACATCCACAGGTCTGGGAAGGGGGTGTTATTTTTTGGCCAATATCTAATTGAATCCCCTAACCTGAATGCTCAGTAGGGGTTCCTTTGGTGCTTTAGGTGTTCTGTCAAAATGCATTTTTTGGCTTTTGCTTGAGGGTAACTGGGTTCGTGTATCTCATGGTGGTAACTATAACAGGGTAAAAGCAGGACAGGCATTTCATAAGTGAGTTTTGGACTTGAATAAAAATGCTAATGTAGATCAACCCACAGGTCAATGAAGAACCCCTCTTCACCCCCTCCAAATCATGAGTTACCACCTCCCAACCTAACCCACACCACTTTGAGGAGAGACATCCTGTGCCCTGCTGGGTTCTCAGGGCTGGATTATCAATAAACCAGACATGCTGCATTTCATCATCCCCATTTTTAGGCTTACCACACCCATGGGGATCTGTGCTGTTCAATGCATTGCTTTGAAATGTGCAAACCAAATGTGGTTAAAAAGACAAGAATCAATTAGAAGATGCTTATGTATACTTCTATGTATGGGCTTAAGATAAATAAGTCAGCAAAAAATAGCAAGTTTGCTTAATTTCAAAATCATATTAAACAGCCTGCCATCATCTCTCTCTCTTCTCCTTTTCAGATTTTAGACAGTCTTAATTAACCCAGGAACTCCATCATGGTGAATACAAAAACCCTTCCCAATTTATCCAGAGAATGACTTGTTTCAGCGAAACAGGTTTAAAACTATATTCTGCCTTTTCTTTGAGTTACTCTAACATGCTCCAAGGTAAAAATTTTGTCAGGTAAAACACTTTTCTGTCTGACTAGGCAACCTTTACATTTCTGTGTTCCACTTCTTTTTATCTATTTTTCTTTATTTTTCATTTAATCCCAATTTTACATAAATATGGAGAAGATAGGTGCACATTGCTTGACACTGGCTTTCCAGCTTTACATACATGCCTGGAACCAGTCACTTAGAGTGACACCGAGCTGGGGCAAGTAGATCCTGCTCTGTCTTTGAATGATACCCTGACATTTGGCTTGTGTTGATACAAATGTATATTTGAATTTATACAGAAAATTGGAACAAATGCCTAATGGCTTCCAACTTCAAAATGCAGAAATCCAGTCAGCTGTTCCAGTCAAGTGTAGCTGTTCCACTATTTCACCTCTCAAAATGGAAGAATTTGGAATAAAAGATGTATCAGTTTATGTTACTACAGAACTTCAAGACAAGTTGCTGGAATAAATTTATGGGAAGGAAACATTTTCAAAATCTCCTGTTCATGTGGATCAAAACCAAAAGGACCTGCAGGACTCTGAAATGTAGTTCTGGTAGATGTGCATGACTCTAAATGGAAATTAATACACAAAGCAGAGGAATGCTTGCTTCTGGGAAAAGCTGACAATATAATCACTTTGTTGTGTAATCAAGATGACTTGCATCCAGTTGGTAGCAAACGCTACAATAGACAAATAATTCCCCCAAGAATGGCTGTTTCCAGCATATTCACCAAAAGTGAATTATTTGTGTAAAAGAACATTGTTTTTCATAATGAACTGCTGGCATTTTAAAAGTGTGCAACTCTCAGAAATTACTGGCTTTGAAATTAACAGGGGATCTAGATTTGGCCTCCAAAATTGGAGAAATAAATGGTAAGCAATATACCAAACAGAAGAAGAAACAGTAAAGCAATTTAAAGCCCCAAAGTTGTGCTTCTCTCTTAACACTCAAGTTTAGATCATAGAATCATAGAATGGTGATGGGTGGGAAGGGACCTTAAGTTCCAATCCCTGTGTTGTGGGCAAAGACACTTTCCAACAGACCAGGTTGTTAAGAGCCCCATCCAACTTGGCCTTGAACAAGTCCAGAGGTGTGGCATCCACAACTTCACTAGGCAATGTGTTCCAGTGCCTCAACACCCTTACAGTAAAGAATTTCATCTGTATATCTAATTTAAATCTACTCTCTCTCAGTTTGAAGCCATTCCCCCTTGTCCTGTCACTACATGCTCTTGTAAATAGCCACTCTCAGATGCTAATGATTAATTAAATCAGTGTAATCTAGGATAGTCCAAATATCCTTCCTAAAGTAAATTCAGGCTTTGAAAACATAGACTTTGCTGCTAATCTGGGAAGGGATAAACCTCCCAAGTATGGGACAGAGTTGTAAGCAGCACAAGAAGAGACCTCTATATTAAATAAAAGAACAATACACAACAGAAAACCAAATGAGAAGGTAAAGACAATCCCAACTCAGCTTGGTTCATCTCAGCTCCTTCTGGTTAGCCTGTGAAATATCTGCAAGTGCCCACCTGGTGTCCCAGCTGATGAGCAGTCTGTCAAAGCAGATGACACATCCCTCTACCATCTAAGTTATCAATAAGGGAGCGATAATGAAACAACACCACCAAATGCTATCAATAAAAAAAGAACATAACCTTCCTTCAAAAGCTGCTTAACAAGTTACCACGTCATTGCCCACTCCAGAGTGGGTTTAGTGAGCTATTTTCAATCCTACAGGAGCATTACACTGAGGCAGTAACAGTTTTCCCAGCTTTACAAATGAGAAGTGTTTACTTGCAGACTAATGCTTTTGCAGACCAGGAGGGACTTCATCAAGGCCCTACCTGGATCTGTAGGATAGCCATGGATTACAGAAAATCAGGAGAACCATGCAAAGCATAACTAAAGGGTGACCTGCAACACCCGCTCCCAATCAGCGTGGAGCCATTTACACTTCACTTTCCAAAGTTTATTTTCCTTTCCAGGAATGAGATTCCTTCAAAAGCACCTGCCAGCATCCTGGCAAGCATTCCTGTGTTTTGAGGGCAAATACCTCATTTCTAGGGTTGCATCCCTCCTCCCTTCTGACACATGGCCAAACTGAAAAAAGCAAAGCCAGTCTCCAGGGCTTTTTGAAGGAATGGTAGAAAACTTCACTTAATCCACAGTTTTATGTTTCTTACAAACCCATCATGTTCCACTACATGCCTGTAGTGGAATACATTCAGCAAAAAGCTGGCCACATCCAATTCCCCAACGAATCACCCTTGGGACCTGGGGGAGAGGAACACTCTGGAGGACATGAAAGAAAAGAAACACAGGCCTCTAAAGCAGAAACCCAGGACACCAGCACAATCTTAGTTATCCAGCATCTCTCCAACAAAGATACATAAACCAAGGATTTTTCATAACAAACACTTCACATTATGAGAGCCCTGGAGTGACAGTCAGCAGTCCCCTCTTCTGTTACAAACACACGCAATATTCATACAACAATGCACTGAGCAAGCACGTAGTGCTTATTCAGAACCACAAGGATTAAATTTTTGTTTATGGGAAATTTGGGAGTTAAGCTGGGAAAGAGACATGGCCACTGGCAGCTTTCTCCTACTAGGAAAATGTTACTGGCCCAAGCCCAAGTGCACTAAGTTACATGGATTCCTGACCACCAGTGTGAAGCAGTCCCAGACTCTGTCAAAACAGATGGTACTTACAACTGCAAAAGCAGTGCATTAGCCACCCCCTGAAACCCAGCCCTGCCGTCTGAGGTCCCACGTGCTGTGTCTGTAACTTGTGATGTATAAATTGCAGATTGCTATTTATACGCAACAGCATATGGTACTCTGACAATTGAAGAGTATCAGATGTACATACATGCAAGTAAATCAAGAATTCAGCACTCTGTATTTATGGCAACTTCAATAACTTACAAGTCTACTGGATGCCACAATAAATAATTGCCTTACCGTGTGTAAAATATTAACTGACTGTAATTATTCCTTTCCAATTCATTGTGATTTCAATTTATTGAAATGAGATAAACAAAATTATTCACTGTTTAAATGACATTTTGATTTCATTACCTCAAAATCAATATGCAAAGAATGAAAACAGGATGTGTATGTCTACACAATCACTGAGTTATTATTCAAAGCAAGAACTCTGTCACTATCTAAATCTTTCAGTCTCTTATTTTTCATGTTAACCTAAGCTAATTATATTCAACACCACCACTAGCTATACACACAATTTTACATTTATCCTCAGGTTTAGTATCACCAGCTTATAGCAATATCTTAGTGAGCAGACTTTCAGACAGGAGAGCAGCAGAAGCAGCATCTGGAATCAAGAAATATTTGACATCTTGACAAATAGAGAGGAAGATGAAGAGAAAGGCCCTTTTCTTCACAAAGCCCAAGGAAAAAAGAGAACCTCACAGGGTGGTCTCATGAATTATATAT
>NW_008666494.1:17577-19242 GCF_000695815.1 Acanthisitta chloris | reverse complement strand
GGGCAGGGAGAGGATTTCCCACCAGCCAGGGAGGTATATTTCCTCAGCACCTGGCGCACCTCCTTCACCAGTGCCCCCTCCAAATGAGGGCAGCAGCCCTAGACTCTGGGACGGATGTCCGGGTAGTTATCCAAGCCAGTTTCACCTTATCTCTAAGTGCAAAATAGAGTATGCCTATCAGCATCAAATAGTTAGTATCTAGAGAAAAATTAAACCTTTTGAAAATCGATGGGGTAGGCCCAAAGAACTGATTGAAGGGTTGGGAGAAAACTTCCCCTGGTGTTATTTCCTCACAGAAGGTACCATTATTAGCATAACCCCAGAAACATGTACTTAGTGTGTGATAGCCCTGTATCCATGTGCTTGCCTTCTGGAAGAATTAAAAAAACCATGAATTCCTCACTTTATCGGCCCAATATGCAAACTGGATAGCAGCCACAGTGGCCTTAGTTATAGGACCCATGTTTAGAAAAGGGGCTGCAAATGGGAGAAATACAGCCACGACCATGTGCCACCCGAACCAGAGTAAGCTGGACCACATGGTGCTACCTAACACAATTTCCTTTTTGTCTCTCTTAAGTATCCAACCATCAATGTCTTCTGATAACATGTATGGGGGAAAATTCCTTAAAGCAAAAGGGGAGCTCCTAAAAAACCCTAACAGATAACCACATAGAATTTCTATTTGCAGTAACTTTAAATTTCATGGTCAAAATATGCAAGTTTCCTCTTTATTTTGTTTCCTCTGTAATTTCATCCCAGCTTCTAAAATCATGAGCTGCATTAGTTTCCTTGCTTTTGGCTTACAATCAGGCAGCTAGAACTGTGTCAGTTAGGGTTAGTGAGAACTTCCTGATGTGTAAAATACATTGCTTATGCATTATAATCTTAAAATAGTGTAGCAGGTTGACCCTGGCTGGGTGCCAGACACCCTCCAAAGTTGCTGTCACTCCCCTGTGCAAGTGAACAGGGTAGAGAGAATGTAATGAAAGGTTCATGAGCTGTGATAAGGACAGGGAGAGCTCACTCATTCAGTACTGTCACAGGCTAAACAGACTCAACCTGGAAAATTCAGTGATTTTATTACTAACAAGATCAGAGCAGGATAATGAGAAGTAAAACAGACCTTTAAATGACGTTCCTCCACCTCTACCTCCTTCCCTCCAGTGACACAGGGAGATGGGGAGGGGGGACTATGGTCAGTTCATCACCCATTGTTTCTGCCTCTGCTCTCAGGGAGAGGAGTCCTTCCTTCCCCTGCTCCAGCATGAGATCCCTCCCATGGAAGACAGCTCTCCATGAGGTTCTCAAACATATGTCCTTCCCACGGACTGGAGTTCTCCATGAATTGCTGCAGTGTGGGTCACTCTCCACAGGCGCAGTCCAGGCCCTCAGGGTCACAAGTCCTGCACTCTGCTCCAGCATGGGTCTCCTCTCTCCAAGGGTTCACAGGTCTGTGCCAGGAGCTGCTCTAGCAGGTTCATGGCCTCCTTTTGAGCATCCATCTGTTCTGGTATGGATCTGCTCCATGAGCTGCAGGTGGATCTCTGCACCCTGTTAAGCTCCAGGGGCTGTAGTGGCACAGCTGTTCCACCACAGGCCATAGGGGATCCTTAGCTCCTGCCCCAGGAGGACCTCATCCCCCTTCTTCTTCACTGATCTTGG
>NW_008666494.1:11937-17415 GCF_000695815.1 Acanthisitta chloris | reverse complement strand
AGGCCCATTGGCTCTGCCAGAGATGGGGAGGCTTCTAGCAGCTTCTCACAGAGGCTTCCTTGTAGCCCCCCCATCACTGCCAAAACCTGGCCAGGTAAACCCACTGGAAATAGTAAACAAGCAAAATGAAAACTGTACTTTTAAAATTATGAAAATTAAAAATGTAAACTGTATACATGATGGTATAACTTTTGCATGTACTATATATAAGTTTAGATGGTGAGAAGATTACATGTAGTTTACCTGAATTTTTGTGTGTAAATGCTACATGAGTTACTGGGTTTTGAATTTTATATTACTAGTTTACTAAAAGTTCATTTAAAATTACTAAAATGTTTTAAAAGACAGTAGTGTGAGGAAACTAAATTGAACATTCTCAAAGTAATGTTCGATTGCACAATTTCTTGAGGTAGATTCTACCTGGAAACAAAAGTGAATCCTCACAGACTGAGGTGAAGGACAGACCTTTAGAAGTTGCTGCACTGACTACAGGTGCTAAGAGGAACAGTGGAGAAACTCAGTGTTATAGGGTGTACAAGTTTGTGTGTTTTTTGTTTAGTCCTCTGTAATGTGACAAGAAGGAAAAGCACAGAATTACCAGTCTGTGCTGGTTACTGGCTACTTCTGTAGTTGCTTGTAAATTGTACAGAATATTGCTGAACAGTGTTAAAACTACAGAATAATGTGTAAAACATTCAGTTGTGTCCACTGCTCAAATAAAATGGTAGTGCATTTCAGAATCTGTACAGGTATTGCAAAGCAGCAGTCCGGTAGTTGGCAGTGCAGTTCTTTGCATGCAGAAATTCTGTAGCTAACATTTAAAACCCAAACAAACCAAGCTAAAGAAAACTATACAACCACATAACTGTCACATGCTTCAGTTCTGCAAGGGCCAGTATTTGTTTAGCTTTCTGAGCTCCAAACGAAACCAGCAGGAGGTGTGTAAAAGAAGTGTCAGAAGATCACGGGTAGGTTTTATCTTGACTACTTAATATATACAGGCTTTTCTCATTTTCTTAATGCTGTTATAGTGTTTATCTGAATTTACTCATTTAAACTGTATCTGATGGCTTTACCCATAGCCAGAGAAGGAGCAAATGTAGTGACTTATAGGATAGGCATTTAATAAAACAAGACTCCTGAGGATTAATCTCTTCAGAAGGTGGAAGAATTTAATGTTTTGTTAATCTGTAGATAATTGATACCTGAAAGATGTAGAATGAAGCTTACTATCAGTTGATCAGCATCAAACCAGAGCAGACACTTAATTTCCTTCTTATAAGACATTGTTCATCAGGTGAGATCCTGAATTGATTGGTGTTTTGGTGAGAAATTGAACTCAAGTAGATAATAAAAAATTTAAAGGATTGGTCACTCATTTCATGAGGTTTGCAAAGACAAGATTTACACTGGAAAGCTATGATAAAAGGTGCAGCATCTTGGAGGAAATCTTACACTGAGAGATCCTGAGTGTTCATGATTGTTCCTAATTCTACTTCAGTGTTTAGAAGGACAGTAATATTTACCCTGAAACTTTTAAATGCCTTGTGAGTCCAGCAAAAATTACTGCAGAAGTTGCACTTACCTGCAGTTAGAACTTGTGTATATAACAGCTGACATGAAGAATGAGACAACATAGTTTTGAATTGCAATTTATAAAATTAAATATGTTTTGAGACATCTTTCATCTTGAAAGGCACATTTATTATTATAACTGAGTCCATATCATTGGTCAAAAACTTCAGTGAGACTCTTTATCCTTACTAGTGTTTCTGGTATTTGATTTTTGCATTTGTTTCACCGTGCTTTATGGGTTTGTTTGATCTTTGGTGTGTTAAAGCCTGAGATCTTACGCATGTTGCAGAGGTCTTTGCCTTTTTCTGCAGTGTTTTTGATATTTGATTTTGTTATTTTCCAATATAACCGGTGGTCTGTTAAAGTGAGCAGCTGTATTTTCTAAACTATTGGTGGTCAGTTCCCATCGAATTACAGTTTATTGCGAAAAACATTCTTGTGGATTTCAGTTCTGCCCCACAATTGATCTTTAAAAGGTTACTGTTTTCACTCCATGTCACCCTGATGTTTTGAAGAGCTGTGATGTGTAGAACAGGCAGAGTGTGGGGAAGAGAGCTGCTGGAGGGTATGAAACTGTGCCTGTGTAGAGACTTTTTAAATATGCTTACATGGACCTATGCAAGTGTGTTTGTCCTGTCATGGTAGGGACTTCTGGAATGGAGTTCCTTGTTTTTCCCCTGTACTTGTTGTTCAGAATGAACTTCAGTTGAATATAGTTTTGGCAGTGGATCTTTGTCATGGTCTACACCTTTTATTCTCATGCAGGCTTTATTTAATTCTATTCTATATTTATTTTTTATCATTCTCATGAGAGTTTTTTCTTACTCAGTTTTACCTAACAAAGGGTTTCAACATCTTTGAGAGAATGTTGCAATCATGCTATTTCCTTCCTATTAACTTCTGAAGCTAAATACGTCTTCCATCACTATTTCCCTGAACACTTTTTCGTATCAATGCTGAAAACCCCCAAACCCATCATCTGGGCAGTGATGGAGGCATGTGGAGGTTCTTCATTATACGCTCATTTAGAAGGTGTAAACTCACCTTGTAACATTAATTGTATCCGTGTCTTTCAAGGGTTTCCTAAGAAAGTAATTAGTGGCATCCTTTATTCCAGATGATGTTCACATTGTTCCTGTTATAGAGTTATTTGGACTGTTTAAAATATTACCTATTCTAACAGTTTAGAGTTTTCGTTTTGGTTTAGATTTTATTTTTTTTCTAAAATCCCCCAAAGAAACAGAACTTTTGTTCACAATTTAAATGAAATACCTAATCCTTTGCAGGTTAGGCATGTAAATGTCTATTCAGGTGAGTAAATTACATAGTGTGAAGAGCCAACCAAGTGTGAATTTCTCTCCCTGTGAAGTTACCTTTAAATTGTGGAAAATATGTGTAAATAAAACCTCAGGGTGGTGACATGAACTTGCATTCTCCATGGTCATTACAGAGGTACAATGGGCCACATATTCCAGTTTAAATACTGCTTTAGAATATTATGACTGTATGGGTAAAACCTTTCACTCTTCATCAAACATTGTTCTGTGCTGGAGCAAGAGAATGTCCAAAACTCCAAACACCTACACTTGTAGATACATGTTAATGATTTGATTTATTCCAGCTATATTTGTTTGGTTTTGTAGTTTAGTCCATTTAAATGTGAGGTTGAAAAACTTTTATTTTGGGGGGAAGCATGAATATGATTTTAATGCATTTTTAACATGCATCATAGAAATGCCAAATTTATTGCTGCTGCTCTGTAGTGTGCACCACAGCCCTGCAGCATCATGTCTTTCCCCAGCATACCCTAATCCCTGGTACAGGAATGTTCACCATAGCCTTTGCATTACATAGTCCTGTATCATCATTCTCAATGCTTTCCCTATCCTTCATGGATATTTGGAAAATCGTTATCATACAGTACACAAGTAAATTTCATGCCTGAAGTTTATGGTGCTTCAGTAGAAGTGAGGGGCAGAGTGACATTCTTAAAGTTACCTTTAAAATGTTCAGTTGTGTAGTGACAGTATATTTTGGTTTGATAGTCAAGAAAAATATCTTTCGTTCCTTGTAAAATTAGTGTGACATGGGATTGGAGGAGGCCACCCAAGTCAACCAGTTTAGCTCCTGCAATGGCCATAGTGACTTAATGGAAGTTTGCCACATAATGAGCCACATGAAACTCAATCCATGCATTATTTCAGTTTATCGCATAATTTCATTCTGACAGCATTACCCTACAGATATTATCTTTTTTATCTTCTACATTTCCCCCCTCTTTTAGAATCTCTTCAGGGTTGAGGAGGTATCAGGAATTCATCAGGAAGTTATCCAACACTTGTAAGAGAGGTGTAGAATTTACTAAGAGGAGTAGTTTCTGTTACTGAATGAGTCTGGGTCTTGTAGGATTTGATGCCTCTTTACCTTCTCTAATCAGTCTGTCCTTTTCTTCCTTTTGCTGTCCTATGCATAATAACACCTTGTGCAGTACATGCACCATATGATAAGTTCAGTGGAACTGGGTCCACAGAATTTCTTGTTGCAGGAACTGACGATATTTTTCTTACAAAGTGAGTAGTAAATTTCTCAAACAAGTCATAATTTAGTGTGAAGTTTTAAATGAAAAAAATCTTAGCACATCATTGGTTTGTGAGGAAGACACCAGAGAGAGCTTATTTAAAGGAAAACAAAAAAAACCCCAATCCAGCCAATTTAAAATGCAAAACCAGCCCCACCCTCGAACCACAACAAAAACCTTACTTTGCATTTTAAAATTATTTTATACTCTAAAGAAACTTCAGGATTGTATGTTGTAGTGTTAAGCAGGAGACATTATGTTTTTCGGTCATTTCAGCAAAAATGTAAGAGGAAAAAATTGACCTCTTTGTGTTTTTTTTTTCTTCTGCTAAACTTTTGACTGGTAAGACTGGTAAGATGAAATATTAATTGAACTAAGTACTGGTTTTAATGTGTTGGCCGTGCTGTATTTTCTCCATTGCAGACATTTTCTGGTACTATTGAGGATGTTTTGGAAAAGTGAAAAACTTAGTCATATAACAAAATTCTTTTTTTTCCAGTAAGAATTAGTGTAAGAGAGAAGAGATATGTGGGCTTGTGAATTATAGAGTATTACCCTTTATCAACCTTTGCCTCTTACTGAAGTGATTTACCTTCTTTAGCTATCAGACCGAGTGACATATCATGATGTTGATGATTGCAATGTTAACCTGTTAACAAGAGGCAACCTGTTCAGAAGGAGGCAACAAGAGTGCTAAGGGCAAAGATACACCCAAGATTTCATTTCAAATATAAAGCCACTGAGAGCTGCAGGAATGATGTCACATTTTCAAAAGCAGACATCACTGAGAAATCTGATAGTCCTGCTGGTCATGCTCCTGCATCTTCATGTCATACCTATCTTCCTCTGTGTTTCCTGAGCACATCTACCACTTCACCCTCCTATTAACTTTTCTAGGAAAGATTCCTCACTCGCTGTCAAACCTAGCTATGTCAGCTGCAAAACAGAGAATAGTTAATAGGACAAAATATTAAACAATTGGGGATGCAAGTATAGAACACGACATAGAGATGTGAGGGATAACAGAGTATTCTTGTAGGGTTTATTTTTTGTTGTAGGGGTTTTGGGTATTTTTCAGTTTTTAGACTTATTTTCCAGCTCCTTTCCTCACTCGCTGTCAAACCTAGCTATGTCAGCTGCAAAACAGAGAATAGTTAATAGGACAAAATATTAAACAATTGGGGATGCAAGTATAGAACACGACATAGAGATGTGAGGGATAACAGAGTATTCTTGTAGGGTTTATTTTTTGTTGTAGGGGTTTTGGGTATTTTTCAGTTTTTAGACTTATTTTCCAGCTCCTCTATAATAGAGCCCTTGCTGCA
>NW_008666494.1:10545-11918 GCF_000695815.1 Acanthisitta chloris | reverse complement strand
GTTAGACAGCTATGGTTAGTGGATCCAGTAGCTATACCTAAACAGTTCTGTGGACCAGTAGGTCTGTACTGGCATTTTGTAATTAATGTACATGCCATTGATCAGCTGAAAGCAAAAATTTCCTATTGTAGTTGATGGTTCAAGATAGACTAATTTTCAGGGTGTATGTAGAAGTTCCTCTTTGAGGGTAGAGTATTTCAGGAGGTATTTATCCTTCAAGTTTTAAAAATCTGTTGTAGCACATTGCTGTACCCTAACAGACATTTAATAATGAATTTCTGACTTGATCTTAAAGTATGTGAAAGAACACTAAAAATTGCAGATTTAAGTACAATTATATGACCTTCTCTTTCTTACCTGCTTTACTTCAGTAATGTGTAACATTTGCTTTCCTAGCTTAGCAATTAAAGCAGCACTACTAGCTTTTAACCCTTTTAATTGATCATGTTACTTGCAATTTCCAGCTCCCATTTTTATCTAAGTGGACACCCACTCTGTATAAACTAAACTTCTTCTCATGATTATAACTGTGTTTATTTTGGCCTCTTTCTTTCTTTGGTTTCTGAAATTAGATTTCCTAATGGAAAGCAGTATTTCCTATAAGGAGGCAGGATTAATGCATCATACAATTTGCTCTAAACTTTTGCGGACACATTTGTTATGAATTTATGTTTGTGGTATTTTCTTGGTGGTCCTAGTAAAGGTGCTTTTGCTGATGGGTAATTTCTGCCAGTGAATTGATAGAGAACATATAAAAAATGTGCCCTTAATAGAACATGTTGAACTAGGGAATTCTGCTTTTTTTTATATAGCTGTAAGTTTTAATGCAGACTGAAACAGCAGTCAGAGAAAAACTGGTTTCTTTCTGACTGCCTGGTCTTTTTGGGTTAGTTTGGTTTGGTTTCTGTTTTGTTTTGTTATGCTTGGGTTTTTTTGAACACTTCGTAATGTCTCTCTTGCCTAGGTTGTATTTTATTTGCTAGTTAAAGGCAGGCTGGGAAGTTCTGCACTTTTCAGCAGTAGGCTGTGAAAGAGGGAAATTTTATCATAGCCTACCCTTCACCACTAAAATATTTCTCTCTCCTAATTGCTAGCTTTTAGAAATAATTTTGGGCCCTCGTGATTCTTATTAATGTTTTCTATTGATCTCAGTGTTTTTCTGCTAGTTTTCCAGCACTGGAAAGACATGTACTATTAAATGATGTGGCTAAAGGGAGATGAGGAAATGATGCTAGCCAGACTTTGATAATGCCTTTGAAAGTACTACTGAGTTTCTGGTAAGAGTCTATGCTAGACTCTGATCACTTGCATCTACCTCTTTCTTCAGGGTTTTTTTTTATGCCTTAATCACCTTTTAATTTATTTGTCTTCCT
>NW_008666494.1:10253-10511 GCF_000695815.1 Acanthisitta chloris | reverse complement strand
TTGTTCTAGAAAACATTGTAACTCCACCAGCTGCAGGTGAATCTCTGTGCCCTGTTACCCTCCACGGGCTGCAGGGGCACAGCTGCTTTACCACGGTCTTCACCACAGGCCATAGGGGATCCTTAGCTCCTGCCCCAGGAGTACCTCATCCCCCTTCTTCTCCACTGATCTTGGTGTCTGCATAGTTTTTCCTCTCACATATTCTCATTCTTCTCTTCTCTGGCCACAATCACCTCTGCACAATAACTTCTGCTTTCC
>NW_008666494.1:0-10099 GCF_000695815.1 Acanthisitta chloris | reverse complement strand
GCCAAAACCTGGCCAGGTAAACCCACTACACAATCACAAGGTCATTCACTGCCTTCTGAAAGAGC
The DNA here is from genome assembly GCF_000695815.1 of Acanthisitta chloris. NCBI lineage: Eukaryota > Metazoa > Chordata > Aves > Passeriformes > Acanthisittidae > Acanthisitta > Acanthisitta chloris. Next base: position 10,034 of record NW_008666494.1, on the reverse strand, counting down.
TATGCAGTTTTGATCACTGTGTTTTAATTGAGAGACTGTTCTTAACAGTTTGCGTTTTTCAGTTTGTTCTTTCATCTTCAGTCCTTTTGGAACTGTCAGATGGATGCCACCAAGTCCTCATCATTAGTTGCACAACTTGAAGTAACTCCTGCATTTTGGATAGTCTCCTGTATTTGTCAACAAAATGTGCTAAGAAGTGGGAAACTGTCTTACAGTTCTTGTCAAGACTCTTCATGATGGTGTGAAATTCAGACAGTCATTTGCTATCTGAGAGTCAATTCTTCTGTACTTGGAGGTGTTTTTGGTTTCCTGATATTCTGGGACTTAGCAGTGCTGCTGTTACCTAAAAACTAGCTGTGTTTGGCCTGGTTTTAGCTGGTAAGACTGTCCGGTAGGAATCCCAGGCACTGAGGCCAGTTGGGAAGTCTGAAGAAATGAAGACTTACCCTTGGTAAAGAGGGATCATGCTAGGAAGATTTAAGCAAACTGGATATGCACAAGTCCACGGGGCATGGTGAGATGCATTCATGAGTGCTGAGGGAGCTGGCCAGTGTCATTGTGAGACCACTCTCAGTAATCACGGTGGCCAACGGGAGCAGAAAAAAATCCATTTAGGGGAAAACCTCTTTGACTTAAGGGTAGTAAAATATTGGAATATGGAGGGTTGTGAAGGCTCATCTTTGGAGTTCCTCAAAACATAACAGGACACAGCCCTGAGCAATCTGCTGTAGTTGACACTGCTGTGAGCAGGGACATTAGACTAAATGGCCTCCAAAGATTCCTTCCAACCTTAAACATTTCAGGATTATATGATTATATTTTTTATGCATAATTCCCTGAAGACAGAAAAATGTGTTTGTGTTTTGCAATCATCACATCTCATAGGTGCCAGGTGTCTATTACAAGATTCTTCTTTAGCTTTGCTTTCTGGCTTCACTAACTTATCTTTCACATGTACTTACTGTCAGGTAATGCAAAATCTCCTGCTTGTCCCACGTTTATTTCGGAAGTGGCAAGTTATTGCCTAGATACTTTATCACCTTGTTGCATTTAAGGCTCTAGTATTAGCATATATTAGGAAACTTTATGGGATGTGGTCATTTGTAAAAAACATGTCCTTTCAATGTGTGCTGGTTTTACTAATTAAAATATCTTTTTCTCTCTGTTTTTTCCTTGGAAAACTGTTAAGTATTCAATAAGTTACTGGGGGCAGATTCAAAGTTCTTAGTTATGTTTGCAGAACTTGTGATGACAGATTTCTGCCACAGAGCATAAACAGAGCTTTGAGATTAAAAATCATGTCTTACAGGCTTTACATATGCAGTTTGCATTGGTACTTCCTTCTAAGGAAAATATATGATAACTAGAAACTGCATTTAGATTTATGCCCAATTTCACTGTAATAGAAGATTTATTAATTCAAAAAGGAAAATGCCTAGTTGTAAAAGGTAGTACCAATAACTCGGGGAAAGTTGCTAAGTGTTGCATCATGAACAATGCCAAAAAATCCAGACTGAACTGTGGAAACATATCTTGGGATTTGTTATCATAGAATCATAGAATGATTTGGGTCAGGAGGACCTTAAGGGTCACGTAGTTCCAGCTTTCTGGCCATGGGCAGGGACACCTTCCACTTGACCAGGTTGCTAAGAGCCCCATCCAGCCTGGCGTTGAACACTGCCAGGGATGGAGCATCTATAACATCTCTGGGCAAACCTGTTCCGGTGCCTCACCACCCTCACAGTAAAGAATTTCTTCCTCACATCTAATTTAACCCCTTGTCCTGCTGTTGTAGTTTCGGAGAGGTATTCCCCAATTTAGTGCTCCCGCTGAAACTCCCACCCCACCCCCTCCCCCTGCGGCGGGGCAGAGGGAAGGGGAGGCAGAAAAGGTAAAGGTCACGAGATAAGAATAATTTACTAAAACCAGCAATGAATTAGGAAAATGAACGGTAACAGCAGCGACATTAATCGCAAGGTGTACAAGACTCACCGCGCGGATCCCGGCGCTGCCTGGGCCGAACCGGAGCCGTGGCAAAGCTGTCTCCCTGCCCCTCTGTCCCCTCCACGGCCTGAGGTGGTGCAGAATAACCCCAGGCTCCTACAGTGCCCTTTCTGGCTGCTGCAAAGTTAACCCTGCCCTGGCTGGATCAGGGCTGTCCCCTAAATCCTTTCCAAAATAGAACTGCGTTCTAAATTACTGCAGAGGGAATTAACACTTCAGACACTGGTAGTGTGAACCTTTCCTATTTCTTCAGATTAATCTCCAAGTAGAATTTATTTTTGTATGTTTTGATGTATGATATTCACCTTTCATGGTATGTGATATTCAACATTTCTTTGATGTAAGAAACTATTTTTGTACATTATGTATTAATAAGCAGTTAGGTCTTACTAAATTTACTTTGTGGAGGTGATTGACTGCTTACATCTTTCCAAGATTGCCTGTCTGACATAATATCCTGGACGCTGAAAAATCACTTGTATTAGAGATCTTCCCTGGTTTATGAAGGCTAGAGACCAAAATTGCCTTCTGAGCTGAGAACTTGGAGTCAGCTCAAGAGCTGTGACAATTCCAGTCCTTTTCACATCCGGTTGTAAAATTTCTGCTGAGGACTGATTCTGAAGGTCTTCCATTTTAGAAGAGGAACTGAGGTCCAGTAAAGGCATTTCTAAGAACCAGTACCTTAAGGGTTTGTCTCTTTGTTGGTTTGGTTTAGGTATTTTTGTGTTGGCATGGAATAAAATTCTAGCATCATTCAAGCTTTGGACTGTCAAGTTTTGTGTGACAGTTAGGAATAATTTCCTTGGGAGAAGGTGCTCACTTGCAAAATCATGCTGGAAGTCGAGATAAGTCAGATGGTCATTACATCAGCCGTGTGTTTTCTGTCACAGTTTCAAAGGCTGTGACCATTGCTTTGAAACCCACAAAAAGGTTTCACATGGATCAGATGCAGTAAAAGTTACTTAGGAGGAACTGAGCAATGGGCCAAAACATTTTGTTCTGTCATTATGGATATTTCTAATTTTGTTTAAAAAGACCCTTCCACTTGGTGATGTTGAAGTACCTGTTTCTTTTGGAAAGATAATTTTAAAATGCCTCTGATTGTTTGTGTTGGGTTTGGCTTTTTATTTGTTATTTACAGTAAAAGGGATTTTTTTAATCTTTACTATTCAGTGTGCATATCAGCTCCCATCAAGCAAGTAACTTATTTTCTGCACTCCGTCAAAATAATGCATGAATAGAAGTAAAAGCCACAAGTAAAAATTACATCATGGAATAACTTTGGAAAGCAACCAAACTGTAGTGTGGAGTTAGTTCTGTGCATAATTTGGTGTAATTTATGAATTACTGATCCCCTTTTACCTTGTGACTTTTTTAGCTGTATGTATCTTGGTGTGTGGTTGTAAGTTAATTGTAACTCAAGTCTACAGAGGCTAATGTGAACTTTAGGAAAAGTATTTGCTTTGTTGCTGTCACTGTCGAGATTAGAAACATCAGGTGCAACTTTCCTCAAGGCCTTTGTAATGTAAAAGTCTCACTACTTATCTTTAAAATTAAAATGGAGGAAATGGCTACTTTTAAAGGGGAAGTTAAAACCTAGAGCATTCTGCAATCGTTGAAAGTATCTATTTTGTCATGTAATGGTGCTCAATGGATTGTTTGCACTTTGATTTTGTGAACAGGGGGCCTTAGATTTTGGGAAATACTCTCTTCCTCAGTAAAATGTTGTCTTGATTGTTGAATTGTCTTTGGATTTATTTTGTTGTAGAGCAATTCAGGTAGTTCTGTGCCAGCAATAATAAAGATTGCAGCAAAAGGGAAAAAAATATAGTCAGTTTGAGTAAATTGATGTAAAAAATGGCTTGGATTTATTACCCCTTCCTGACTTTCTATGCAATCCGATCTCGGTGTCCCTGCCTGAGTGGGAGATTGGACAAGATAACCTCCAGAGGTCTTTTCCCTCAACATTCTGTGATTTTTTTGTGGGGAGAATAGAACTATTCCTGGATGCATGAACACAATAGTAGTCCTCTGTTTGTTCCTTCTCTCTCAATGGGTTGAGGGCAAGAAAGAGGAGAAAATGAGTATGTTCAATGTCTTAGGTGTGTTTGTTGTCATGGACTGTCTACCTTAGCGGTACTAAAAGACATTGTTCGGCTGCAGAGTTAGCTTGATGGTAGTTTTCAGTCCTGTTAAATTTAAAGTTGTTTTCTGCTGTTCTTTGGGTTGCATACTGAAAAGGAGAGCTCTAGAGAAATATATGCATGGGCAGACGATTTTTTTTTTTTGTTGTGGAGGAATGGGATTAATACATAAATTGTGGAGGTGAGATAAATGGTAAGTGGTTGGAGCAGAGGAAAGGCAGGTCAGGACACAGTAAGTTTGTGTATTGTGCCTTCAGTCAGCTGAAAGCCGTGTTCATAAACGTGTTGGGAAATGTATCTGTCTTCCTTTTTACTCATTTCTCTTTGTGCTGTCCTCTGCATCAGCAGAAGCCAAATTCTGTAACAGGGTGCGAATCCAGTTGTAGTTACTGCTTACATGTATCTAAACTCTTTTTTTCCATCTTCTTCCCCAGTCTCTATATGTGCACATGCATGTCTGCATGCCTACCTGTCTGAGGAGCTGATCTGCAGCTTTTACCTCTGACTCAGCCTCCTCCTTGGGAATTGTGAAACACATCTGGCAAAACACAGACCTAAAGGAGGAGACAAAACCTCAGTAGAATACAAAGATGTTAGATGTAAAAATACTAATTTTTGGATGTGGCAAAAAGGTCAGCAAAGGATAACTTGTTTGCTCAGTAATCACATTAGTTTCATAGAATGTTCTGTAAGCTCTTTGGCCTTGTCCCCCCCAGCCTTGTACTTTCTGGAATTGTTATGAGAGGAGGACGTAGCCTTGTTTTTCAAAGAAGTCTGCAGATAAAGAGAAATTTTTTTGCAGTCTTCCTCAGTGGGAAAGTTTCTCAGCTTTTTGTGTCATGGATTATGATCTGCTTTGCCCTTTAAAGTGAAAATGAAATCTTCCAGTGATCTCCCACAGTCTAATCTCTTTTTAGGACCTGCAGTGGTTTTACTTGGTCTCCAGTGGTATGCCTTGGTTTTGGCATTGTTCTACCTGTAGATTGACAGTGGTTCAATATTGAAATGTCATAGTGAATCTTTTGGGGTTTTTTATATGTTCTATTCACTTCTATTGTGATTGATAAGTTTATACCAGAAGTTATGATAGAAATTTGCAATATGAAACTTAGAATTTTCTCTGTTTCTTGGAAAAACAAAAGTGAAGTTAGTTGATGGGTTATTTGTGTTCGGCCAAACTATTTCAAGACATGTGACTTTGTCCAAATAATTAGAAATAGTGATTGCTCAATCCTTGTATGTGTGACAACACTTTAGACTTTTCATGTAAATTAACAGGAAGAATTAATTTAAAGTGATTTTGTTGAGCTACATTAAGCATTTGATTTTATAGTCTCTTTAAGAATTAGTGGATTAAATTCAGTTGGTTTTATGTTGCCATAAAATTAAGTTGCATTGAGTGTACTCAACTTAAGTATGAAGAAAATTTCCAAACTGGTTTGAGTTACTTAAGTTTGCTGAAAAAAAAATCAGATGCATGTTTTAGGAAATTTTTCTGCATAAGGAGATTTTCTTCAAAGTAATGTGCATCATTGTATTTGTTTTATACTAACTGGGTCGTGGTATTCTTATCCACCTAAATATTTACCTTTTGTTTTGCTCCAGATTATTACTTCTACAAATATGTTTTCAGGGTTGACAGCTATTCTGTGTTTCTTTGTATTGCTGCAGTGCTCAGTGGAGGTGAGCTGAGACTGCTTAACATGAACAGGTCAAACATCAAAAATCCTCAAGTTTATTTTTTGTGCATGACCATCATAATTCCATCTTATTGCTATTGGTGCAATGTTTGTTTATTATGTGATATTGGTAATTTTGAAAACTTTCAAAGTTCCAAAATTTAACCTTGATTTGAAGCTGTGAGCTTGACGAAGACTGTGAGCAGCTTTGCCAACCACTTGCTGCAATTCCTGGGTAGCTTTGGTTTAGATTTGTCACATCTGCAGGCTGTCAAGGGTATGATGTAGATATGATCAGTAATGTGAAAGAGACACTACTTTAGAGGAATATTTCTCTTGGAACTGCAGCTGTAGGAGAAGCAGCAACAGCCACAGAAGCTCAGAAATGACATCAGGTACTTTCCTAGCTGACACTGTAAATCTATCCCCAGACCTAGAAGGACCAAACCCCAATATAGTATTTTCCCTAGCTATTGAGAGGTACCAGATTGTTTCTGTCTAGCCCCAGTTGCTTGTGGTGAACTGGTCATCATTAAATTTTACTGGGTTAACAGTTATTCCAACACAACACCTCCAGATGTTGTGTTCTCAGTGCTTCAGGGTTTATTAGTAACTTTGAACGTGTGTGATTGTTTTCTAGTTGTGGCCTCCATTTGCTTACGATTCTGTGTCTTTGAGCTCATTGTGCTCCAGAAGTTTAGCTGACTGTTGTGTTCATATGCAGAAAAACGTTTAGTGACCAGAGTGTGTGTGGAATTGGAAAAGAGGGGTATCTTGCCTGGCTTTGTTGATAATCGTTCTATTTATAATATTAATAGGAATGGTAATTAAATAGGCAGATAATTTAAAGAAATGCCATATGCCATGACCAAAAGTCAGGGACTCCTGACGCTAGGTCACAAAGACATGGTGCTCTGCGTTTTTAGCATTGCTAGGCTGGATGGTGTGTGTCAAAAAGTTTGTTATCCTCAAATTTCGAACACAAACGGTAACTGAACTAGTTCGCAAGAGGTTAAAGTTTGCGTATATTTGAAGCTTCTTACACAGTTACTGTTATTTATTAGAAACCAACGCTGCATTTGAGTTTTTTACAAAGTTGCCTTTGCTCTCATGTTCAGCCCTTCCAAGCAATGTTTTTTTGCAAGGCGTTAGTATTCTCAATTAAAATATTAAATTGCATTGATTATTTTGGAGTTTTTGTCTCTTAAGTGTTAGCAATATGAGATACCTCTTTTAGCATGAGCCAAACGGAACACATTTTCAGCAGTGTATGCTATAAAATGACAAAAATAATTACACTGCCAGTAATTGTGCACGTGTACAGTAAGTAGGACAATACAAGCAAAGCTCTTTACGTGTTTCTGCACACAGTCATTAAAAGCACTGATTTATTTAGTCACCTTCTGCCTATTGATCATTAGGCACCCTTTATCTCTAAGTCAGTCTAATAATTTGGGAAAGCATCAGCTAATTTCAGTTATGATTTACATGGGGTGCAAGTCTAAAGAGAGTTTAGTCTGTGGGAATTAGTTGTTGAACAGAGAAGATTCTTCTGCTCCCTTTGAGGAAGGGGCTGCAGCATGTGCTCTCTCCCATCTGAGAGGTGTGGGAGTGGATTTGATACAAAGCAAGGAAACTGGATGTGTTACAGAGGGCTGGCTTAGAGGTTTTCGATGGAGGAATCAAAGCAGTGTGGTGAGGGGATGTGGAGAAATAGCACACCAATCCAGAAGAAAAGTCTCTTACCTAGCTGCAGTACTATACAGCATCTCATACGTGCAAGAATCTTAAGTTGAAAAACAGGCATCAAGATGAGTATTAGGACAAAGGTAGTAACATATCACAGGTCAGTATTAATTGCAGTATAAAAACATGGTGATGTCCCTTTCAAATACAGCACTAAATCTGTTTATATAGAGTTTTATTTTGGCATGTATCGCAGATATCTAAAGAAATGTTGTATTTCTGCATTTTTTTTCCTAGAGTGTATTGAAGAACCTTGGAGGGATTTTAATGAATTTTCAGAGTCAAAAAAGAGGCAAAAACTGTGTGTTAGAAAGGCTTGTGTAGAATCAGCTGCTCCCTCAACAGGTTTATTTCTTCCCATTTTTGTTTCAAAAAGGGTGTGAATCATCTGAGAGAGTTCAAGGGCAGAAATTCAAGATGAAAAGTTGGAAGAGACTACTGTATTAAATAGGTTTTGGTTCAGTGTTTGGTCACTAGGTTTTTAGTGAAAGATCCAACTTAATTAAAGAATGAAGAGTCTTTAAAATACAAATGTCAGTACACAGCTGTTTTTAGAAAAGGGAAGCACTGGTAACAGCTAACATGAGACATTGAAGAAAGTTGAAAAAACCAAGCTGCTGCTTCCCTTCTAACACCTGTCACAACTATTTTGCTAACAGAGATGGGTATTGCAACCTAAAGTGTTCTTCATTTGACAGAGCTGACTTCATTAACTTTTCTGTTTGATTTTGCTCTTCTATACATCTCTTAGCCATTTTCTTTGAATAAAATGAACTGTATTTAATATCACCCACTGCATGTGTGCCAGAGTGAGCAAAAGGGCTGAGCTCACCAAAAAGACCGGTGCCTCCTTTGTTGGAGTGAAACTTAGGCATGGAATAATGTAGTGCAGATGGGAAATAAATGTATGAGCTACTGAAGTTGCTCCATGTTTTCCCTTTATGTTTGAGTTTCTCAATGAGGCTTTGGTATCATGCAGCACAGGAATTTCATGAGGTTCGCAGGGTCCCACCGCTCAAGCCTTTCTAGGTCTCTCTGGATTGTATTCCTTCCCTCCAGTGTATCCACCAAGCCACAAAGCTTGGTGTCTTTGACAAACCTGCCACAGGTGTACTTGATCCCGCTGTCACACAGATCAGGGAAGCTGGAGACTACCCAATGGTATCTGCTCTCTGTACACAGCTTGACCTGATTTTTTTTTTTTTTTTTTCACTTTTGGAGGTAGTCTGATTGTGTCCATTCCCTTCTTTCTTCCGTCAGGTGCAGAGCACAGTTGATGCTTACCCTGATGGAAATGTATGTGCCCCTGCATTAGGGGGTGTCTTTCCTTGAATTCACACACCTCTTCTGCTGTCTGTGCTTCCACCACTTGCACTGGGATTTCTCTTGCCATTTACTGTGGTGAAACTGCCGCTGGTACCACACGAGCAGAATTAGAGCAGCAGAGACCAGTGGAATGTGGCAGTAGTCACAGATTAAGAAGCTGGTTGCTCTGAAATTTGTTTCCTTAAGTGTTGCTTTGTATACAGAAGCAACTTACAGTTGTACAGTACAGTACTTTTCACTAAGGTTTCTTTCCTCACAGTGGTTGTAGTTTGTAGTGATCTGAGCACTTACTGTTAGAATAGTTGTGGGAAAGCACATGATGCTGTTACTGGTTTAGAAATTGTACAAGCTAATTCTTATCCCAGACTTCTCAATTTTTCACTTGTTTTGTCAGCATCACTTGTTCGGCTGCCTGGTCACTTTATGAACCAAACGCACAGATTTCACTAGTATACTCCCTGCCCCTCTTTCTCTTTATCAACCCCTACGTGCTGCAGCCACCCTCTTTGGCTGTTCCAGTTAGATAAATACCAGGTAGCTTCATATTTTCTTGTGTTACTGTTTATGCCTTAGGCAGCTGCATCAGGCAGCTGATTAATTACTGATTTTCCTGGGATTGAATTAGTGTTCAGTGCTTTATATTGTGAATGTGTATGCTTGCTTTACTCCCTGCTTCCCCATCTAATACCTAAGTATTAGACTATGTTTTGGCAACTGTGTCTCCTTCTTAACTATGTCTTTGCAGTATTTTTGAAAGCATTTAGTTCTGGAAACTCGCTGTCATCGTATCAGACTGTAGTTCTGGAATGAAAACCAGAAATCTGCCCTCTTGTGGGTAAATCTGCGTGATGTACTTCAGTCACAGTGTCTCACTTGAATGAGAGCTAGAGGATGTTAATTCATTCTCTTTGTGATTCTCCCTCATTCTGTAAGCGATTTTTTTGGAGGCTAGTTTATGGTCTGACATCTAGCATAGATTCATGTATTAACTAACAAGAAAAGTAGTTATTGCAAGATGTGGAAGTCTAAAACTGAGACAAAGATGCTTCAATTTCTAATTGTGTGTTTGCTGATTTAAAAGAAAAGAAAATGTCCACTCCTCATCTGAATTAGAATATAATATAAATAATAGAAT
>NW_008666493.1:0-445 GCF_000695815.1 Acanthisitta chloris | reverse complement strand
GTGTCCCCATGTCCATCATGTCCTCCTCGTGGTGTTCCCATGTCCCTGATGGTGTCCCCATGTCCATCATGTCCTCCTTGTGATGTCCCAATGTCCATCATGTCCCCCTTATGGTGTCCCCATATCCATCATGTCCCTGATGGTGTACCCATGTCCATCATGTCCCCCTTGTGATGTCCCCATGTCCATCATGTCCTCCTTGTGGCGTCCCCATGTCCATCATGTCCCCTCTGACGGTGTCCCCATGTCCATCATGTCCCCCCTCCATCATGGCCTCCCCAATGGTGTCCCCATGTCCCTGATGGTGTCCCCATGTCCATCATGTCCTCCCTGATGGTGTCCCCATGTCCCTGACGGTGTCCCCATGTCCCTGATGGTGTCTCCATGTCCATCATGTCCTCCCCGTGTTGTCCCCATATCCCTGACGGTGTCCCCATGTCCATCA
>NW_008666492.1:41955-58813 GCF_000695815.1 Acanthisitta chloris | reverse complement strand
CGTTCTTTCGGGAGAAGGGCACTGCCGCCGGGCGCGGGTTGGGCCGCGGTGTCCTCGCTGTGCGGTTCGCTGCCCTGTCCGCCCCTCTTGCGCAGAGCGGGTACGTCGTGTCCCGGTGTGTCCGGGCTGAATGTGCTGGAATTATATAAAACTAAGCGCTGTCTTCGGAGCTTGTGTTGGGCTGAGGAGTGAGCGCTGCCTGTTCCCTTAGGCCTCGTGAAATTTGGGTTCCGACCAGTTTTGTCCCTCTTCGTAGAATCATAGAATCAACCTGGCTGGAAGAGACCTCAAGATCACCCAGTCCAACCCTACCACTGTTACTTGACCATGGCACTGAGTGCCACATCCAGTGTCAGCTTGAAAACCTCCAGGGATGGGGAATCCACCACCTCCCTGGGCAGCACATTCCAATGTCTGATCACTCTCAGTAAAAAATCTCTTCCTAATATCCAACCTAACCCTCCCCTGGCAGAGCTTGAGTCTGTGCCCTCTTGTCCTGCTGCTGGTTGCCTGGGAGAAGAGACCAACCCCCACCTGACTCCAACCTCCTGTCAGGGAGTTGCAGAGGGTGAGAAGGTCTCCCCTGAGCCTCCTCCAGGCTGAACACCCCCAGCTCCCTCAGCCTCTCCTCATGGCACTTGTGCTCCAGTCCCTTCACCAGCTTCTTGTAGTCACTGACGATTGAAGTGCAGCAAATACTCTCATGGTCTCTTGTAGGTGTATGTATTAGTACGAAGATTGTCCTCTAAACATGCTGATTAAATTTGCCTTGTTTAACTGCTCCAGGATCACCAAAGCTTAGGAAACGACACTACTCATCTTGTGCCATATGTTTATTGTAGTGTTTTGTAAGTTCGCAATCAGCAAGTTCAGTGAGCTGTGTTGAATTGATTATTCAAGGCTTTTGTCACATTAGCGATAACTCTTAGTCAATGAGAGCTTATCTGTCCTTTTTTTGCTAGAATTGTTCTTTCAGAAGGGTTCTGGTCAGTGCATGCACCTGTGCAGGTGCTTTGGTGCTTCAGAAGACTAAAATGAGAAGGAAGCTGTTGAGACTTTTATAGAATGAACAGTGAAATAAAATCCTACCTTTTTTGAGAGGTGCAGTATTCATATATGAATAGTCATACTTTGTATGACTTGATTTACCAGCACTGCTTAATTACATTTTAAAAATTCATTTATCCTTTTAGTGAGTGCTTTGCAAAGCAGGTTTCCTGCTGCATTTCTGGTCGGAGGAGTTACATACCCTCTCTCTGCTGAAGTGTTTGTGCTCCCTAGAAGAAACTGGTTGCTAATACAGATTGGTCTGTACTACTTGCAACTCTGCTTTTGGCTGGGCTTTTGAAATTGACAGCTGCCTGTGCAGGGAGATTTCTCAATGGGCTTTTTGCATATTTACCTTGTAATTTGTCTTTTGTGAATGTTGCAAAATTTAGGATTCTTCACTGTAAGATGTTTTATACAATGTTGGGTGTAATGCTTACAGTTGAGTTTTTCTTGGTAAGTTGTGATTTGTACAGAGCATACACAGAGTGAAGTGAAATGGCAACACTGCCTAGTAGTTTTGTAGTGGTCTGTATTTGTTCTTTTATCAACACCTGGTTCTTAAAGATTTTGAGGCAGTATAACTGGACTTAATGTATTAGTGAGCTGATCTTATTAAATACCTTTGTTTCTTTTCTTTTCCTGGTGTTTTTGGTTATTTTTACCTCTTAAGTCCATCCAGAGGATGGATGAATACTGGTTCCTGGAAAGCTGCATACTGGATTGTATGGGGAAGAATACCTAATGTTAGAATGAAACTCAGGAGTGGGTGTTTGAAGGGAGGCAGTGAAAGCTATGTACTCCCATTCTGGAATTCATAAATATGGGTAAAATAAGCACAGGTTTGTACTTGAAAGTTTAACTTTCCATGACTTACGCTGGTATAGCTGGTCTGCTTTCCCTTCTTTATCCATTTGAAATGGTTGCCTGAAACAGCTCTTTTTTCTCCCCTTGCTAGGATGGCAAGCTTCAATGAAAAGTGGGAGCCTGTCATATGTTCTACCATGCAATCGCCTGCCTGTGCAATTGATGAGTCAAGTGAGAGTTTATACCTCCAATGGTCAGAAAAAAGATCCTGGATCCGAAGATAAAAATGGATCAGCCCCTAAAGAAACCCTGCATAAAGTTGAAAGAGGTAGTACTAAGCTAAAATAAAGAATATTTATATAAATGTAAAAACATAATGTATTTAGTGATAACTTTTTTCTTTCAGTTGTGTCATATTGCAGTTGCAAAATTCTTGGTATTTGTTGGCTGTGGGCACCTCTGTATGAATTTCAAATGTGTGAACAGGGAGGAATGCTGAAATTTATTTCTTTGCCATTGCAGTATTTGGAGGATTAAAGTTTAGTGTAATTGAATTCAAAGTGGTGATGGTAAAATGTGAACAGGAAGGAATTGGGTAATTTAAGGGCTCAAAGTGGTGATGGTAAAATGTGAACATAGGAAGGAATTGGGTAATTTAAGGGATAAGAAATGGAATGTATTACTTGTCTTTCTCCACTTTGCTTGCTTATTTGTATTATTTTTGTGGCATTTCAGGTATGTTGTGTGAAATGAGCTAAGTGTGACTGTTGAGCACTGTAACTTCTCCAGGCTGGGCAATAAATGACTGGTAATGAAGGTTGAGCTGTTTGATCTGCTAGAGCTTTCTGATCTGACAGTTGTTAGAACTGCAGCATTTGTATTAAACATTTGATGCAATGGACATAACCTGATCCTCCTTCCTGGTCAGTATGGTTGTCAATCTTCTGCTTGTTAGGTGCTTGTGAAATTCAGATCTGTCTTGAACTTGCCCCATCATAGCATCCTCTATTTTTGATGCTTGTTAACTGTAGGACTGCACAGATACAGGCTTGGAAGGCTACTGTGCTTGAGATGCTTTTTAAAATGAAAACTCCTTCTCTGTGCTTTGGTCTACAACTAAGAGGTCTTCTAAAGAATATTTCATTCTCTTCATTGTCAGGGTGGCAGATGCTCATTCCTTCTTTAGTAACCTGTAAATTCCTGAGGCTTGTCATAGTTTAAATGCTGGTAACTATAGCCAGCTAAGAGCCATGACATTTCTGATGTTTGCAAGTACAAAAGTGAATCTTAAATCTGTTCAGTCTTGAAGATTTTATCTTATCTTATTTTAACCTTCACTTGCCTGAAAAACTGGTTGTGTATTGAAGTATTTTTTTTTCTCACTTGATGCACTGTGATTTTGTTCAGTCTTTAAGCTCAGGCAGTAAATGTCTAAAGGGTATTTGGTGTACATAGATCTGTGTGCGTGGATATAAATCTTGGTATTTTTGTGCCTTTGTTCCCCCACCCCCCCGAAATCCTGTGACCCAATCTTTTGTTAAATAGTCTTTGCGATAGTTGTTTTAATGATATAAGTGGTAGTACACATTTTTTGAAAAGAAGCTACTTCTCAGTTTTGCAAGGCTATCTTAGTGGAAGTTTTTATCATGAATATTGATGGATCAGCTGCCTGGTGTTTTGAACCAGGCAAGAAAAGAAAAGACACACAGCAGCAATATAGAATTAGTTATATTTACTAACCTAAAGTTTTGCCTAAAACTTGTCCCAAACTATAAGTACAGTGTGGAAGTATTTTTTAAAAACTCTGGATACTTTCTGAAGTGTTTTGCAAGTTGCTGCTCTTCTTCAGGCTACTAGGAGTGTATCAATCAATGCTATATTGCATGTCTTAGTTGGTTATTTATTTTTTTGCTGTTTCTGTCTTTTGAAGGTTTTAAATGTTGGAAATCTAGCAAATACACTTTTTAATTATCAGGGCGAAAAGGAATATTAAGATATATTCTTACTTTGTTATGTCAGCCAGACTCTTTACTAAAAAGAAAATAGGTGTTTCCCATATTTACAATGAGCTTTACCTTTATTTTGCAGGACAAGATACAACCAATGCAGGTCAAAAGCAGACTTTGCTTAAAGAGCCAATCCAAGTAAAAGGTAAAGAAATACTTACTGTATTGAAACTTTACTGCTGTCTGCTAATAGTCAAAATATATATGTGTAAGGAAACTGTGGTTCCCATTCAGTTACGTAAACAAGTTATGCGAATAACATTTTAAAACATAATTGTATGCCAGCTTTGTTTGCTACCCTTTTGCTTGAAAATCACTCCTGAAAAGTCAAATACAGCATTATTCCATCTAATTACTCACTCTTCTGTGTTTGTTTTTAATTGTTTCATTTAAGCTGCAGAACTCATCCAGAAAACACTTCATTTGTTTTCTCATCTGTTATCACAGTCTGTGCTCCTTGCCTGTTTTTAAGCATGTCCATTCACCATCTCAGACTTAATGTGGCTAAGCTGAATACTTGATCTTTCCCTGTTCCTTGTTCTAAGGCTTCCTCTGTTCCTTCTTATTGCTGAGTTAATCTAATCAGTGTTGCTTCTAAATATATTTTGACCACATGGACTGCCTAATCTGAGTCCTGCAGTGTTCCCGTTTGTGCCTGTAGTAATGTGATGGTTTCACCCTGGCTGGATGCCGGGTGCCCACCCAAGCTGCTCTATCACCCTCCTCAGCTGGATGGAGAGAGAAGATATGACGAAAGGCTCATGAGTTGAGATAAGGACAGGGAGAGATCACTCACCAGTTACTGGCACGGACAAAACAGACTTGGGAAAATACATATATTACCAATCAAATTAGAGTAGTGATAAATAAAACCTAAATCTTGAAACACCTTCCCCTGACCTTTGCCTTACTCATGGGCCTACTTTTGATTTTCTCTACCTTCTCACCTCCAGTGGTGCAGAGGGCTGGAAAATGGGAGCTGTGGTCAGTTCAGCACATCTCTGCTGCTCCTTTCTCCTCGTATTGCATACACAGTCATTTCTCTGTATGGTCTGCAAAGGTCACAAATCTTATCTGCAGAAGGTGGAATTGATTAAGTATTGGCAAAAAAAAAAAGAAATTGAGCAGCCTGTTGCTATTTCATTTGCTAGAGCAAAGGGTTTCCAAATTGCAGTATTTGAATGCTGTCTGTGTAGCCAAGCACTGTCTCTGACACCGAGTTGGAGAAGTAGCTCCCAGTGGCAGTTAGGTATGTGAGGTGTTTGAGAACTCTGAACTACAACTTACCAAGTAGAATTGTGGGAGTTAAGTCTACTCTTACTCATTTCCACAGTAGGGAAGATTCCTTTCTCTTCACTGTAAGTTTCCTATATTACTGATGAGCATTGTTTTTCAGATTTTCACTTAGAGATATCTCAATATGCCATTAGATTGAAATACTTCGTGAAGTTTTTGCTGTAGTCTCCACGAGTGACTTAACTTGCGTATCTGTTTCTATTTTTAAGTGAAAGCAGTCCTTAAAAAAAGAGAGTATGGACCAAAATACACACAGAATAACTTCATCACTGGAGTCAGAGCAATAAATGAGTTTTGTCTTAAATCCAGGTATGACAGGTTTGAGTTGAAGTTTAATTTTTGAATATTTGTATGTGCATCAAAATTAATTGTGATGGAGAGTGATTTTGCACAGCAAGCTTTTCTAAATGCTTTTGTGGTATACATAATTGTAAGTGGCTGAAGTTACTTACTCCTTACTGTTATGGAAGATTAGGAACTTGCTCTTAATTTGCATGTTTCAGTAGTTGCTTTTTAAAGTAGTTTATTTGTACTTATATGACCATGAATCTAGTGGGGGGAAGACCACCTCTCAGAGTAGCTTTATGGGGTGGGGATGCAAATAACTCTGGATTCAGCCCTTTGGGATCATGATGGTTTGTGTGAACGTCTGTGAAAGATTCATGTTACGAGAGGTCTGTAATTTGGGATAAAAGATAATTTATTTCACTGTAGCATAACTTGTTGCTTGATTCGTATTTACTGTGTTTTACTACGTGCCATGCCTGCCAGCAGGTCTGAACTGGGTATTGCTGTAGTCGAGGTGTCTGTCAGATTTCATGCATGTTGTGTGTGTGACCCATATTAAATCTAAAGGCTCAGCAACTTGTTTATAACTTTTTGTGCTGTCGCTGTTCCTCCCCAGTTTTTACATATAGTGTATGTCACTAGACTTAGTCTTTGCTGAGAATCCTGTGGCAAATTATGCTTAGTCCTCTGCATTATTTTTATCATAACTAATTTTGCTGGGTTGACCAAAAGGGGTTAGGAAAAAGGACTAGCTAATTGGTTGGGCTAAAAATGAAATGTTCTCTTGTATTGAGAAAGAAATAAAAACATCCTTGATACTTTTCAGAGTAGATGCCCTAATATGTAGCTCAGCACAGGAGATTTATCGTTTTCCCCAAGAAGTTTTATTACTTTCAGCCTTCTGCAGCTTGTGGTAGGTGTGTAGGTTTTAGGGTTAAATGTCTTAACTTTCCCTGTCACATGATTTCTGATTTCCATTTAGAGATGCTAATCCATGAACCCTCTTGTTTAGGACATGTGTGTTATCAATTACATGCAGATCAGTCACTGTGGATGTTTTATTATTTATTGTTTCATTACTTTGCTTTCAGAGTGTTCTGTTTGGCTCAAGTAAACAACTTGACTTTTTTTGTACAGCAAATTAGTAATTAATTGTGGAACATCACACAGATGTAGAAGTCAAATTAGAATAGTAAGAACTTTTTCTTGCACTAAACTATTTGTCCACTTTCCTTAGTGATTTAGACCAGCTGAGGAAAATTAAACGACGAAGTCCCCATGATGACACTGAGACTTTCACCGTGTACCTGAGATCGGATGTAGAGGCAAAGTAAGAACACTTTTGTGAAGGAAAATGTTTGGATCATTTAAAATGGATTATGTGAGAGGGAAGAGTATTAAAAGTGAGGTTTGCAATGTGAAAGGGCAATGATGTTTTCCATTTTCTATCTGAACAGATTTTTTTATCCTAATTATGGTAATAATTACATTGTGTGTATAAAATTGCAGGGTATGTGTCTGTGCTTGTCCTCAGCCCCCTCCTGCCCAGCTTTTCGTTCTGTAAAGTAGTCTGCTGGGCTTATCAGAAAGAATAATTTGATGTTCTGCTTTTAGGAAAGGCATTTGTAATGTAGTCAAACTGAAAAGAAAGTTGCATGATTAGAACATACTGTTAAGTTACTTTCACTTCATGCAGGTCTCTTGAAGTTTGGGGTAGTCCAGAGGCTCTTGCCAGAGAAAGAAAACGACGTAAAGAGGCAGAGATCAAGTACAGAGAAAGTGAGTACAGAGTTTTCAAATAACTTGAAATGCAAACAAATAAGTACGATTGTTAGAAATCCACCAGGTAGTGTGTTTGTTCATTGAGAACATGAACATTTGGAATTGGCAAGTGCTCTTAAGCAAGAGCTTAAGCTTAAGGTATTCTTAAGCAAAAATATCCATTCAGTTGAGATCTCTAGTCATACTCTTTAGGGAGGACTTTCAGTTTTTA
Organism: Acanthisitta chloris; assembly: GCF_000695815.1. NCBI lineage: Eukaryota > Metazoa > Chordata > Aves > Passeriformes > Acanthisittidae > Acanthisitta > Acanthisitta chloris. Next base: position 51,376 of record NW_008666492.1, on the reverse strand, counting down.
GGTTATAATTTACATCTTCAGTGGTTTTGCATTTTTTTTTCAACAGAATTTTGAGAAGACTTAGAACTCCGGGTTTTTGTACCATACTGTCACTTATTTATTTTTCCTCAGAAATGAGTTCAACTTGCCTTTGTGTTTCAGAAGGGGAGAAATACCCCCAAATCCAACAACTGAGCTAAAAAGCCCCTACTCAGTCATAATAGAATACTGGAACATTGTGTACTTGAAGTGTTACTTCCCTTTGTTACAAACTACTGGGGCTCTACTGGCTGTTGGAAGCGATTTAAGTTATTGTGTACAATGTCTTTTGTGTAACTTTGTAGGGGAGAATCTAGCACTGCAGCAGGAAGTTATTGAGCATCTTTCCCCCCATTCTTTGTGGTTAAGAGGCAGGAAAGGGGCAGTAGAATCCCTGAATTTAGTGTATTTTGAGTATTTCCCTCTGTTGGTAGAAATAGCAGCAATATATAGGATCATAACAGATTGCATTTTGCCTGAGTATATGACAGCATGTGTTTCTGATTAACAATATCAAGAGAGGATTTTTTTCACAAGGATAGATAGATTGAGTAGCTCCTGTTAGCAGTTCACTTCTGCATAAAAAAAGTAGACTTCAGTTTCTGAAACTACTGGTTACTAGTGCATATTCATAATAATAATTTTGTATTGCAGATCTATTTAGAAACCAAAGGCTGTTGAGGGAATACAGGGAGTTCTTTGGAAATACTAAGGTAAGAGATGTTTTTAAGTTTTTGGCTACAAAATTTCACGAGATGTAATATGACACCTTTTGAAGGAAAATTTGTGTAATGGTTGCAAAAGCTTAACTAGCTGGATATTATTGAAAGATTTATTTGCACTGTAGTATACCAGATCTGCCTCTGAGTGTAATGCAGTAGTAAGTGCCAGTTATGTTATGATGCCAGTTTAAATGAATTCTTGCTGTGACAGTGTAATCCACCAGTAAAGCTGTATTTTCAGTTGGCATCTTATCAAAACTGTAGCTATACTCATTTCATCTATGGCCTATTAATATGTATAGTGAATATATTGCTAAATTAAAGAAATGGAATAAGTTTATTAAGGAAGAAGATCCTCAAGATGAATGCTTTGGGCTATGCACTGCTGTCCCTTTCCCTTTGCTTAAGCAGGTACATTCCCTGGATCCAGGTGCTCTGCTGTGGTGGGATGATTTTGCAGTCGTTCTGTGGCACCTTATGGCTGCAGTGGCCCCTGCTGGAGATGTTGTTGCTTGCTTAGCTTTTTTACAGCCATGAGTTTATAGAAATACATAAGACTCAACTGCAGCGTGGCTGAGCACTCAGTAATAAATTAGTTGTCTTCAAGGACTATAGCTTCATTTTTGCAATACAGGGCACTGCAAAGTTTTTTGTTTGATAATTTGTATGGTAGATGTCTCGTGAGGTCAAGATCTGGTGATTTTAATAATCTCTTATTTCTTTACATAGCCACGCTCCAGTACAGCAGCTATGTTTTTCAAGGGACCAGGGAAGGTGGTAATGGTAGCTATTTGCATGTAAGTAAAGAAAAAAAATCACGTTTTGTTTATGCAATTATAAAACGATTTCTTATCCTGGAAGTTGGAACAGTGTGTATTTTAGATAGAGATACTATTTATTCATTGTTGATAGGAGGGAGTTTATGTGAATACATTCATCACTATATTGTAGTCCCACATTGAATATACTGAAGATGACCTTTCCTCCTGCTTTGTAGGTAGGGCATTGCTATAAACATTGCACTCTCTTCACTTCCCAAATACCTTTAGCATGATTAGGTATTTTTATACATGAGTGCCTGGCAGCCAGGCTAGCAGAAGTTTGTAGAGACTGTTGTGTTGCTCACTCATCTTTTTGTGGAGCTTTTTCAGAAGTTTAGGGGACTCGGCCCTCGAATATCTATGACTTTTCAGAGATTTAAGTCAAGGCCACCACCAGTGCTCCTTTGTTTGTAGTCCTTATCTTTTTAATGGCTTCTGTCTTTGTATCAAGAAAGGCCAATCTGTCTTAACTTTTCCATTTGGAAGAGATTGATTTTGTTGGGCCTGACACTTGCAAATCCTAATGTAGTTTCTTTTTTAGATTCCTAGGATACCAAATCCCCCTCCAACTGTGGAATTTGTAGGGGTGGAATAAATACCAGCTGAGTGCTGGTGTGAACTGAGCAGGTGTGAATCAAAGATTGCAGAAAGAGAAAAGAAAGTTGTGAAGAGTTGTATTCTTCCACTTGTAGGCAATTAGTTCTGAGTAGTGAATGTGATGGTAGCTTTCAGGAAGTGTAACTTACTCAGGACTGCTTGTAAGTTAATGATTTTTGAAAAATAAATTGTATATTTTTATGAAGTTTAGCTGAAAGGGCTGTTTTAACAGTAACCATGCAGAAAATCTGTGTGCCTGATCTGCCTGTACAGGTCTCTAATGATTAAACTGCTCTTTGTTTCACCACTTTCTGGCAGGTGCATGGTTATACAGCACTTGTGGTTTTGTTGAACACCAAATATTCTGTTGTTCTTTAGCTTATTTCTTGTCTTTGTTTTCAGAAATGGGTTGAATTTTTTCTTTAAGCTGCTTGCTTGGGTTTACACGGGTTCTGCAAGTATGTTCTCAGAAGCCATACATTCTTTAGCAGACACATGTAACCAGGTGAGTATTTTGTTTCCATTCTGCTTCAGTTAGCACTTGTAATAATTTTTCAGGAATAAAGACAGATACTTATAGTAGTTGTATTGCACTTGAATTAAAAAAAATACCTAAAATGCATGGTTTTAAATTTGTATTAATGTAAAAATGAGACAAGTCAGAATGTAGATTTTGAAGTTTTTTTAGAAATAAGTTGAAAGAAAGGAGTTTCAGTAAGCAGAACTATACTCCACTGCTTTATGGATCATGAGTGGGACTTGAAGATGATGTACAAAGTATCTCTCTTTCGTACTTTGGTCAATATTTTGGTTACATGTTAGCTCTCTTGTCAGTTACTGTAATAGAATGCAGACTTTGTTGCTTGGTAGAATAATTATGAGAATTTGAGCATCTTGGTTTTTTTTTCCTACTCCTAGGCTACCTTATCAGCCACTCACAGCACAAATAGCCACATACCTGGCACATTCACTTTGATAAGTGGTGTGACAGACTCAGAATTTGGCATGTAATATTAGTGTGCAGGGATAAAATTAACGTTGTTTATTCCACTGGTTTCTTTAGTTTGCTTGAAGCATATGTTGCAAGACCTTGAAATTTCCCCTTCTCCCAGTGTAGTAAGAATCTGCCTTGTTGTGTTTTTTGATATAGCAAGGCCTTGAACAGAAACAAAAAAGAGCATTTAAAGATGAGTGGGTGAAACCCTCCTGCAGCTCCAGCCAGGGGGAATCCTTGGGTAGCTTGTGACTCATAAAATGCAAGTCTTGTGCTCCACCAAATTTGAAGGATGTGTGGAACTTTAGAGCAGGCAGAATATCATGAGAAGTGTTTTAATATAGTTTTGGCTACATTTTTTGCTTAAGTTGGGCCTAATATGGTTCTCTGTCTGGGAAGAATGAGTTGAGGACTCATATTTTGTTCGCTGTTTTTCTGTGAATGGTTTTACACAACCTTTCAGCAGTTCCAGGAGTAAAATGAAGACAGGGGTGCTAGTAACCCAACTGATAATACTTGGAACTTATGGGGAGGCAACCTTGAAGTGTGTGATTTTCTTTTACTTGCCCAAGTGTGTCAGTGTACAGGTGAACCAAGTTTGATAGTGGTATTACCTATCATACATGTACAAGAGCTATACTGTTTTTTAAAATGTGAAATTGAACGTTCCACTGAAATATGGTTTGTTTTGTTTTTGTTTTGTTTGGTTGGTTTTTTCCCCAAATATGGAGTAAGTGATTTTGGGAAAAACACAGGAGAAACCTTACTGCCTCAGAGGAGCTTGCTGCTGCTACTACTAAGACTAAAATGTCTGAATTTCAATACTTGTTATTATGTTCCAATAATGCTTAGTCCTAAAGGAAACCATGTGCTTTGGAAAATTGAGGTTTAGATTTATGTTTTACTGTATCAGTGGCTTAATACGTGCCTAATTAAATATATCTCAGATAGGCAATTTAGATAGCAAAAGGTTTTTATTTATTTATTCCTTCAAAATATACTGAAAGAAGCTGCTGTAAATGCAGTATGTCATCACCATACTGCACCACAGTCTCTGTATGAATTCACTTCAAGCTGGATTTATTTACCTGCCTTTGTTCCCTCAATAACTTCATTCCTTCACACTGAAGCACAGCAGCAAACACTGGTGATTGCGTGAAATGTTCGCTTCTAGTTGCATTTCTGAAGTTATAATTAACAATAATTATATTTATACACACCATATAATTGCCTGTGTATTATATATCTAGGTATAACTAGCAATTTCTTGGTGATGGTATATTTAGATGACAGATTTTGAGGATTAATTCCAGCTCTAATAAAATACCAGTAACAAAGCATATCTACAGATCAGCAAATTGCAGCTGCCTTGGTATCTTTCGAGCTCAGTTGATACAGAATGTTTCTAATTTATGTTTTTTAAACAAAGGCTTTTTCCTTTTTTCTAAATAGGCATTGCTAGCTTTGGGCATCAGTCAGTCTGCGAGGACACCTGACCCTAGTCATCCGTAAGCTTTTTGTGTAAATAAAGATTTTGGTAACTATATATAGGAGTAAGATCAGTTCTTTGTGCATAACCTTGTTCTTTTTAATCTGCTGCTTCGTGTCCTTTCTGAAATGTATTGTTTCTGATTTTACAAGAGGTGCAATAAGAAAAGGGTTTTCTTCCAAGCTGCAGTTGTACTTGTAGCTTCAGTGGCTTGGTGCATGCTGCATTACTTTTATTTTGGTGATAAGCATTTGCTGTGGTTTATTTCAATTATCATTATTTTGCTTAAGTTGTTCTAGACTCTTCTACCTCTTCCACTTGCTAGATCTGCTTTGTTTTTAAACACTGTTCATGTGAATGACAGGATTTTTTAAAAAATAAAATACTGTCTTCTTCCTCTTTTCAACAAAGTGCTTTCCTGCAAAGCAGTTACTTGTACCATAAGGAGATGTTTGACTTAAACTGCTCTTTGTTTTTATCTTAGTAACAGGAATGTTATTTGATAAGTTCTTCCAACTTCATGAAAGTTATAAGCTGTGCTCTCCATGATATTTTCTTGGGGTTGACCTGTTTTATACTTCATGTGTTTGGGCAAGTCATTCATCCTGTAAGCACTAGTTCAAAATATGTCTAATTTACTGAATTAGTTAAGCTTTTTTTCATTAAGAGCATCATAAAATTCAAATATCAAATTTGTCCAAATACTCATCATATCTCCTTCCCCTCTCTCACCTTTTTGCATCTTCCTTGTTACAGTCCATGGTACAAAATCCTGAGTTTTCTGAGTGTTGCAAAAGAAACACACTGCTTTTACTAGCAGTTAATACCAAAAAAGCAGCAAAGGTACACTTTTAATATTGCTTTGATTCTTCCCACTGCTCTTAAAAATTGCAAGTGTGGAATGTAATAGCTGAACTACTGAAAGATGTACAAATTCTATTCCCTTTCAATTAGCATTATAAATGATGTAGACTGGCTGTCTACAAGGCTAGAGTTCTCAATAAAATGTAGAAGTGAATGTTGGTTTTTGTTGTGGTTTTTTTTTGGTTTTTTGTTTGTTCCTTTGTTTTTTTATCGTTGTAAAATCCTCAGTCTCTGCACAAGAGCTAATACAGCTGTTTAAAAACAAATTAGGAAACTATCTGTGCTTGATGTCCTTGCATGTACTAGCTATCCTTTTTAAAGTGGCTTTTTTTTTCTCTTGGATTAGGCTGGATTTAGCAGCTTTGTCTTAAATAGTTGCCAAGTCATGTGATGGTAAATTAAGACATGTAAAAATGGAAAAGCTTTGAGATATGTTTGCAGAGATAGAGCATCTTATGTTCCTTTTCTTTGTTTTCACCTAGGTATGGTTTCACAAACATGCGCTATATTGCCTCCCTGATCAGCGGAGTAGGCATTTTCATGATGGGTGCAGGACTTTCTTGGTATCATGGGATCATAGGTTTACTCCACCCTCATCCTGTAGAATCTCTTCTCTGGGTAAGCTAATCTTGTTTGGTATTGTATTTAACACTGGTGACTTAATAGAAAAATAATGGCATAGTCTGAAATTCACTTCCTTGAGTCAGTTTGAATTCCCACACAATTAACTCAAGCCATTCTTAATAACATGTTCTAAGAAAAAAAAAAAATCTTGTTAAACTATAGCACAACCCTTCATATCTCCCCCAAAGTCCTTCTTCCTTATTTTGCATCATCATATTGCTAATTCCAATACTGTTGGTTGCCTTCTGTTTGGGGACAGTTACGTGGCACTGCAGGTAATGAGGTTCTGGAACAGTGTGTTTGGATAGTCTGTGGTGAGGAGATCTGTACCAATTTTCTCTGTACAAATATGCAAATAATAATGATTATTTTTTTCCCCCACAGGCATACTGCATTTTAGCAGGGTCATTGGTATCTGAAGGAGGTATGCAGTTTTGAGAAATATTTCTATTTGAGTATTTGTAATGTCTGTAAGATTACAGTGTGAGCAACTAGAGTAATAATTGATCCTTGCTTACACAGTGAAGTTTTAAACTCTGTTTCAAATACTTGTAAGCAAACAAAAAAAAAGTGGAAGAACTTTTTTTTTAACCTGTCGATATAAGAAGTTGAACACATTTGGAAAGTATTCATAGAATGCCTTTTTGATATTAAGCTATCAATAAATAAAACTGTTCTGGTTTGCATGGGAGACAGTCCTGTAGAAAAGAAAGGAGCTTTATGCTTTGTCATTATTCAAAGTATATCAGCAAAAAAATCAGAAGTCAGAGCTTTTTGGATGATCTGGTGCTATGATATAAAGAAAAGTGCCCTCTTTTCTAAATGGAAACAAGTCCTTTTGCCTCTAACCATTTTCAGCAAGAACTCTGGTGTTGTTTCAGCTACCCTCCTTGTTGCTATAAATGAAATTCGCAGGAGTGCTCGAGCCAAGGGTCTGTCCTTTTATCAATATGGTACGTGTCATTGTAGCAGTCAGGTATGTGGTTATGTCAAACAGAATCTGTTTACTGGCATGTGCTTGATGATAGAAACAATTTTCCCTTTCCCTTACCCCTTGTTTTATCGATCCATATCTAGTAATAAATGACGTTTTACGAATCAGGTGAAAACCTGTTGATTTAAGTAATACTACTTAAATACTTTGCTAAACTGCTTGTACTTTTCAGGATAAATGCCCCTTTGAATTTTTCAGTCATTTTTGAGAAGCTTCCCTAATTGGACCTGTTCTCTGTAGTTATGAATGCTTTCAGGATTGTGTGCATCTGCAAAAATTCAGTTTACCCTTATATAGTTATAGACATTTTTCTTTCAAGTTGCTGCTGTTAGTATAGCTTAAGTACTGTGCAAAATGTAGTAAAGCTAAGCTTTTCAAAGCAATGTAACTTTTTTTTTGTTGTTGTATGTGCAGTTGTGCAGAGTCGTGATCCTAGTACAAATGTGGTGTTGCTGGAGGATGCTGCAGCAGTTCTGAGTGTGGCTGTAGCTGCTGCCTGTATGGGTCTGACTTCTTTAACAGGTAAACCAACCAACCAACCAAAACCCCACCAACCTGAACAATCCCACCAAAAAGGAAACCCAAAAAAACCCCCCTCAAAAATAGTCTCTTTTCAGTGTGAAATCGGAATTATCTGCTTTGTTTTAGAAATGCTTTGTGAAACTAATTTGACATATCTTGTTTAGGAAACCCATACTATGACAGTGTGGGATCTCTAGGTGTTGGAACTTTGTTAGGAACTGTGTCAGCATTTCTAATCTACACTAACACTGAAGCTCTGCTGGGACGATCCATTCAACCTGAGCAGCTGCAGCGACTCACCGAGTTACTGGAAAGTGATCCTGTAGTAAGGTAAGAATCTTCACAGCTCAATCTCTGCTAGGACAGCAAAAGGCAAGTAAATAACATTTGAAAAAAACCAGTTCGAGCACTTTAAATGAGAGAAATCTGGTGAGATTATTTTTAGGGTGCATTCTCCTGTATTGAGATTTTAGAATCTTTATTATTGCTAACCTCTGTTTCTGTGCTCAAAAGTTCAATAAGCCAATACTTGCACCTCTCAGAGGTTCCACAGCTGGAATAATACTGCAGATGTATTCTAACAGTTACATTAATTGCAGAAGTTGACAATGACTTAATGAGAAAGTCATCACAAACTTAAAACCATAGTCAAGTGCATGATATGTAAGCACTTAAGTCATACTGTTATGTTGCTTTTATAGTTTATTAGCACTTAAATATTTAAATTCTATTACTGTTAATACTCAGTGTCTGGAATTCTGTAGCAGTTGGCAGGAAGTGCTGCAGTAGTAATATGATGTGATAGATTCTGCATGTTAGATGCTTATAAAATGAACTCAGTGCTAATTTCTCTCTCTTTGCAAGTCTGCAATTTGTAGTAAACTTATATCTCATTGTAATCATGCTTAAATGCTTTGCAAGGAGCTATTTTAGCTTTAACCCTATTAACCTTGATTTAGAAGCAAAGCCCTTTTTGTTTCCCTTTAAATCTTTATTCAGGAATATATTTCTGTGTAAATCACCTGAAATATTTTAGTGCTTTTTTTATGTGTAGTCATTTCAGAGCTGTGCAGGTCAAAAGCCCCAAGCCTATTAGTTTATACCAGAATATTTGAAGGAAACTTAAGTGCTGCATCATCTCAGTTGCAAGCAAGAGGTCTGAATGACATGCCCTTCATTCCAGAAACTAAACAAGATTCCTGTTTGGAGTAATTGTGTTAGAATTCTCACATGTCAGTAACTAAATTCTTTCAAAGTATTTGTGGTAGCCTTTGGTTCTGCTATACTTTAAAATGTTGGTTTGTGTCACACTCAGTGACATTTTATTATGTTTCTCCTATCAGTGGAATTCATAATTTCTCTTACAGGCTCGTGGCTATTAATTTCCCCTTTCTTTTTATTTTACTTGGTATTTTCTAGTAGTAGTCCATATTTAACTCATGATCTAGAATGAGCTTTCAGTCAGAGTTATTCTCAGCTGAAAAATGATTTGATTTTATTTTTGCTATACAAACATTCCATTCTTAACTCTCATTGACACCTTTGGTGCCTAAATCTTTTTTGTGTTCATCTTAACTGAAGTGTGGGAGATTAGGCTTTCAGAACTGTGAAATAAAATATGTGATGTGGTGCAGACTGTCCTGATTCTGTTCTTACAGAATATAATCACAGATTCCTAGGCATAAACTATTCTTAGTGACAGTTTCATCTTTAATTTTTACTTCATTGTAACAGCTATTGGGTAGTTGTGCTCCTGTTGTGCTGGAAAATCTGTCA
>NW_008666492.1:39190-41930 GCF_000695815.1 Acanthisitta chloris | reverse complement strand
CCTGCTGATGGCTCCAAACAAATAACTTGATGTTCTCTGGCAAATTTTTCTTTAATGTGAAACTTGCTCTTTTCCCTAGTTCGAATTGATGGTGTCTAACCATCCAGAAGCTTCCATAAACAAGCTCTGTAGCTTAAGTTGTAGCATACACATTTGGGTTTTTGAATGATTAGGATTTTTCTCCTCTTGACTCACTGTCTTATCTTTCCTGGACAGACTATATGCAGTAAGGTAGACTGTTTTTTTTTCTCTTCACATTTACAGAATATGCATCATTTCACTGAATTTTATCAGGTTACTGCTTAATGAGAATCTCAAATATCTCTTGTTATCTTCTTGCTTAGCTATGATAGGCACTTGATATATCTTCAATGTTTTTGAATCACATGGCTTCAAATTCTCTTCAGTAACCACATCTGTTACCTTAAATACCTTCTTTGTGATGAGATGGTTTGATGCCAGCTAGGTTACTGCAGTTAATACTGTTAGATTTGGTACCTTCCTGCACAGCAGCTGCTTTAAATTTGAATGGAGTCTTTATTGCAACCAGTAAGCTGATAGTTGTTCTAATCTGCTGAAATATTTGCAAAGATCTATCTTTTGGTGTCTCTATATTTAGTTCATGTTCTTTTGCTGAGTTTGCTTCTTGTCCCTGAAAAATAAAGTGCTTTTTGTTTATTACCTATATTTACACATCACAGAGTTTATCTAGCAACCTGGAACAAAACCGTGTTATGGCAAAACAGTGTGCAAAGGACCAGAATAGAAACATATTACAGCTTTCATGTTTTAGTGTTTATTAGGAACCTTTAAATAAATAGGCAGTTTTATCATTTACAAACAGCTCATTTTGGTTAGTTGTGATCATAATTCAGTGTGACAAAAAATGAGTTATAAACACAATATCCATAACTTTTTCTTATATCAAATGTAACTGAAAATTCTCCTAAAGGTTGTTCCTGTTTACTAAGTGTAGGAAAGGACACTTTTATAAATGCAATGTGTCCTTCCAGTAATTGACAATAGATTATTGTTCCTTACAGAATTGAGGGTACTTAAAGGTTGTTAAATAGTCTCATGTATATTTCCAAAAACTTTGGTGCAGTAGCAAATAAGTTGAACTTGAACTTTTCACACAGAATGGGGAAGTTCTCACATTTTTAATCGTGGGATTTTTTTTTTTTTTTAAAATATACTGTTAGTTTAGTTCTAAATCTGTGATTCTTCTTGTAGTTTGTCTTTTATTACTGTGAACCATTTATAGATGTGTTGGTGCCACAGAAACCTGTGGAAGTGATAGGATGAGTTAAATATAAAGCAGTACTTTATAGAAGTGTGTGGTAGCAAATGAGGATATGTTTTTCAAAGACAGTGCCCTTTTAAAACTGCAGGATCATTTTCCTGTGGCAATATTGTCAATATCAGAAGTCAAACTAGCTCGTTGTTTGCTTTATGTTATTTTACATTTTCTCTAAAAATACTGTGTTTCAGAGCAATTCATGATGTTAAAGCCACAGACATGGGAATGAGCAAAGTGAGATTCAAGGCAGAAGTAGACTTTGATGGACGTGTTGTTACTCGGTCTTACCTGGAGAAACAAGACATTGAACAGCTGCTACAAGTATGTTTAAAAAAATGATACCTTAACTGCCAGTGTTTGATATTTGCTTTCCAATTTCAAGTATGTCTAAACCCAAGATTTGCTAGTAGGTGATACATATTTCAGTTCTTCATTTTGAATGGTTCCAGGTGTTCTTTGTGTTAGTGTGTTAAATGTCTGTACACAGAACCATATTATGTGTTGCTGAAACAGAGTCACTTTTGGGCTGAGTAGGGCCTGGGTGGGAGGAGGGCAGATTTGTACAAATTTTTTGTGAGAAAATACCTCATTCAGCTGGCATTGCTGTCAACATTACTCTTTCTACACTCAGGAAATATTTGTTGAAATGCTGTCATTCAGATTATCTCATTTCTTCTTTGTGTTAGGCTTGCCACAATTGTAGTCATAGGTTATTGTTGCTGAGATATATTTTAGGCTTGCTGATTTACATTATTCCTCTTCAGTTTTAGTGGGGAGGAGAAAGAAATTAATGTCATGTTGTACTTGTTTACACAAGAAGAATTAGCTATTTAATAATTACTATGTCTGTTTGCCATAACTTATTTATCCTAAACATACTGTAGCTCTATTGCCTAAACTATGGCTGAGGTACTACAGGGCACATGGCTTGGTGTGAGAGGGACTTTCAAGGAAAGCTTGTGGCTTTAAACTGAAAGATGATGGATTTAAATTAGATATAAGAAAAATATCCTTTACTGTGAGAGTGGTGAGACACTGGAACAGGTTGCTTAGAGAAGTTGTGGATGCTCCATCCCTGGAAGTGTTCAAGGCCGGGTTGGATGGGGCTTGGAGTAAGCTGGGCTGGTGGAAAGTGTCCCTGCCCATGGCAGGGGAGTTGAAACTAGGTGATCTTTAAGGTCCCTTCCAACCCAAACCATTCTGTGATTCTATGACAATACTGTAATACCTGCTTTGATGCTGCTGCTGTCTGACCTTTGTGGAGGGTGCAGTATAACATCCTGTCTTCCATAATCTCATTCCTTAGGTTTCATGTGCTGTGGGTCTCCTAGTCTGAGCTCCAGTCATCTCTCTGCAAGTTTTTGATACTATGGAGGAGCTGTATTTACAGCAGCATTTGTAGCAATCCTTGTGGATTTTCAGATGAGTTGGTTATGTGAT
>NW_008666492.1:38572-39151 GCF_000695815.1 Acanthisitta chloris | reverse complement strand
GATTAAAATGGGGAAAGAATACACAGAGGTACCTGCTCTGCCTTGTTGTGAGCAATGAATACCCTAGAAGGTTCTAGAAAATGAATGAAATGCTCTAAACACATTTGGAAAGTTAAGGAGGAAATGGATTAAAGCTAGAAGCAGGTTTTATATCAAAGGCAGGCAGAATGGTAGAGCCAGCTGTTTTCATGGAATAGATGCCACTCTTCCGTGTCTTTGAGACATGAGAACAGATGATGTTTTGAAAGGAAATGGCAAAAACTGAAGTATTCTGTTTAGGGCTTTGTTGTTTTCCCTCCCTCTTGAAATATGTTGAGACTCTCTGGAGTGTTATTCCTTTATTTTCGTTCCCTCATCTCAGTCTCTTAAATTTAATTTCTTCCTAGGAAATTCAGCAAGTCAAAACCCTTGAAGAATTAGAAGCCTTCATGCTGAAGCATGGTGAGAATATTGTTGACACACTAGGAGCTGAAGTGGACAGACTTGAGAAGGACCTGAAGGTAAATTTTAACTGCTTATTAAGGAGCATTTATTCTGTGATATATTTTAAACAAGATCACTGCATCTACTTTTTGAAAT
>NW_008666492.1:36228-38560 GCF_000695815.1 Acanthisitta chloris | reverse complement strand
AGAGTTGATATTCCCAATGCAGACTTTCTTGCTATAGTATCATTTAACTAAGCTGTGACTAGCCAACCCTGACTTTGCCACTGATGTGCTTGTTACGTATTTTGTTCCATTTTGCATCACTGTAGACAAATATTTTCTTTAAATAGATCTGATCATGTCTTTGCTACTGTATTCTCAGAATATCAGGTTATTTATAGGATGCTGAATTCTGTTTTGGCTGTAAAAATGCAAATTTCAAATTTTTTTAGTTATTTTTTTTTAATCTGGTACTTACCATTGCATGAAATACCTGTGTGATGAGGGCATTACTTAACATCTTCTGCTCCTGTTGAAGCAGTATGCTATGCACTTGTTTTACAAGTCTTTCAACTTTCTTCGAGTTACTTTTTTTCATTCTGCAATTTAACTGTCCTTTAGCTGATGCCACAAAGGATTGTTCCAGTTTTTAATTTTATAATTATATTGTGGTTGTTAATCACCTTTTCTGGCATGAATTTAGAACTACAAGTATATTAGTAGCCAGATAAATACAATCCTGTTGTGACTGCCTTTTCTGGTCATGAGACACTGCCCAAGAACATGTCTCTCCTTGCTTATTACATCTGATAAATATTCTGGTCTTAGTTTCTATCCCTATGGTTGTGCTGTTTAAAAGCCAAAATACTATTTTTTAATTGCACCAGCAGAATCAGCTCTTTATGGTTTCTGAGGAGTAGGATCATGACTAATTATTGAAACATGAATACTGTTTTTTGGTATAGGCAGGGATTTCAGTCATTCTGTTGCTGTTGAATATGCTTTACTAAACATGCTAGTCAGGTTCACATGCTGGGTGACTTTGAAGTCTGTGACTTTCAGTAAACCTCTCATGGATTATACAATCCGTGTAATGATGATAACATATTTCTACAATATCAGAAAATGCATTTTTCTTAATAGAAACAGTGTTTTGAATCTTTATAAATAGCTTCGATGGCATAGAACAAATTATTTCAGCAATCTTACCCACTATTCAGGAAGGTATTTGTTAAAACTCTGAGGAAGTGACATGTATATATATATATGTTTATTTGTGTGGTTTTATATAAAACCTAACTGCCTTTTTAAAATCAAGAGCTGCTTCATACTTTATAAAGCATAAGGACTAATTTATCTTTGATGTCAAAAAGTATTTGTCAAATAAAAAGATGACTTAGCCTTCAAAAAAATGGCTTATAGTATGGGCATCCTCATTTGAAAATAGTCCTTGTGTTGCCTGAAAAGAGGATTTGTTATCTAGTTGCCAACATCATGCCAGAAATACATTATTTGTAGCCATGTGCAAAAATGTGTTTGAATATTTTCAATACATTAAACCTTTTCTTTCAGCAACGAAATCCTGATGTTCGTCATGTGGACTTGGAGATACTATAGACTATAGAACAGGAGGAATCTTCAGGTTGCTGCTGTTTTGGAAAGAAGTCAAGGACTGAAAAGCTTCTGAAATTGCAGAGCCCTCAGCACCATACCTCGCTCACTTTTGCTGTAGGCTTCCTGGACTGGTAGCTCTGCTTCTGTGTCTGGAAGAGCACTAGACTCACAGACAAAAGTTTCCATGGCAAACTCAGTTTTAAAGAAGCTCCTTGAGTTAAATTCCAACAGGAGAGTCTGTCCAAGTGTATTTACTGCAATTCAGAGCTTAAGACTGGAGGTTTAGTTAGGCAAGTTTAGCTGCCTGAAACTATACAACACCCTTAGTTTTTCCATTTGTGTCCCTTTGCAGTCAGTTTGCACTTCTTTAGTTTCTTTCAAGATATCATTAAAGGTTCTTGGGAGATATTAAGATTAGCTAGGAAGAGTTTGTTCCAGTGGAACCTGCCGACCTTAAGCAAATTACAATATTTCAGCTGTCGATTGTTACAGTTTTTCTTCCCTACGAGGTAAATTCTCTCCAACGGGCGCTGACCTTCTCTCAAGTACCATGACCTGGAAACCTGCTTTTTGCCACCCTTAGGATTACCACCTGCACTTCAGAAAGAAAAGAAATAAGGTTTTTCACCTCAGTGGAGTCAGCTGTATGGGTTTAGCCAGAGTGTGTTAAGTTACTGTGAAAAATTGCTGTGTACAGATTTTGGTGCACTTAAATTCTCTCCAACGGGCGCTGACCTTCTCTCAAGTACCATGACCTGGAAACCTGCTTTTTGCCACCCTTAGGATTACCACCTGCACTTCAGAAAGAAAAGAAATAAGGTTTTTCACCTCAGTGGAGTCAGCTGTATGGGTTTAGCCAGAGTGTGTTAAGTTACTGTGAAAAATTGCTGTGTACAGATTTTGGTGCACTTCTTTAAATTTT